>NW_020954572.1:1248185-1331060 GCF_900497805.2 Vombatus ursinus | reverse complement strand
ACACACACACACACACACACACACACACACACACACACACACACACACCCCTTTGTTGGTAGAATGGGGAAAAAAAGGCCACTGGAGTATAGTTACCTCTTCCACATCACAATTTTCCCCATCGTGATTTTGATATGTCGCGGGTTGACATAAGAAATTAAGCGGGAATTTTGGGGGAGTTTCACGGAAGCCATAGATGACACGCGAATGCCAGCAGACAACACAGAAAAAGTTTAGAAACTCAGAAATGCAAGGATTGTTATAAAAAAGGCATTCTGGTAGACTGGCATTATAGGAGAAAATGCTAAGTCATTACATGATTTCCTAAAGGAAAATAAAGGTGAAGGGTCTGCCCCTATGGAGTTTACGTGGATTTTCCAGATCTCAGGGGTATCACACCCCTAACCCCTGCAATGTAGAAGGGCTAACTGTATAAACATTTAAAAAACTGTGAGTACAGAGTTGAGTGCACCCCTCTGTTCTGCGTCCCTGCCCTGGTTACTGAATAATGACTCTACATTTCCCTGCTCATAAGTCCCTTTTCATGAAACTCCTGCCTGCCTCCTGGGTTAATTCTAGACAAGCTCCACTGGGGGTGACAACGTTCAAAAGGCCTTGTGCAGTTAATAACAAATGACTATCTAAATAAGGTTGGCTCTGCCCTTTGTACAATCCTCCTTCTGAAAGTACAGAGATGCCATTCAGGGCTGGGTGCAGCTCGAAGTCATTTCATGGTACCAGCTCTCCATGACAGTCACACAACAGCACAATGAAGGGGAGTCAGGAATTCTATTCCTGGCCCTGGCACCGCCTCACAGGGTGCCCTTAGAGCAGTCACTTAACCTCGGCCTGTTTGAGCATTTTCTGTGTATAAAAGCATACGTAGCATGGGGGAAATAAAACAATCTGTAAAAGGGCCTTGAACTTCCCGGAGGAGGGCATTATGGAAATACAAGCAGTCCCTCCACCCCCACCCCCTTTACTCTACAGGCAGCACGGAGAAGTTGGTTATTTCTGTCTGGAGCAAAATATGATGCAGGTTTCAAAAAATGATGTGTGTGATGGCTTTCCCTGGGGGCTTTCATGCACTGACTTCCACTACACTGGCTTTCTAAATACACACTATTTGTACCCTTTTTGAAGAAGCTGAAAATAATCAATGGCATTTTAAAAAGCAAATGAAGCCCTGATTCCAGGAGTCTACATTTACATTCCCTGCCCTCAGACAACATTTGGGAAAGGTCTTCTGCTCTGCCCCATATTCCAGTCAGTCAGTCAACAAGCATTTACAAAGTGCTTACTACATGTGCCAGGCACTATGCTAAGTGCTGGGGCTACAGTATCTGTTTTCGAGGAGCTTGCAGACATCATCATCATTGCTAACACTCATATAGTATTTACTATCTGCCAGGCACTGTGCTAAGTGCTAATATCACTGAGTGCTAAGCAATCATTATCTCATTTTATCCTCACAATAATCCTGAGAAATGAGTGCTATTATTTTCCCCATTTTCCAGATGAGGAAACTGAGATAAACAGGGATTAAGTGATTTGCCCAGGGTCACACAACTAATAAGTAGGGCTGGATTTGAACTCAGGTCTTCCTGATTCCAGGCCCAGCACTCTAGTCATTGCATCACCCACAGACCTCACAATTTTCTCATTTGAGCCTCACCACAACCCTGCAAGGTAGGTGCTATTACTATCTCCATTTTACAGAAGAGGAAACTGAGGTAAACAGAGGTGAACGGACTTGCCCAAGGTCACACAGCTAGTCAGTATCTGAAGCTGGATTTAAACTCATGTCTCCTTGACTCCAGACCCCAGAGCTCTACCCAGCGTACTGCCTACCTGTTCCATAACAATAACCATAAGTACACCTTCAACATGAATGCAGGAGCACATCCTGTCTACACACAATTTCTGTGGACTCATCAGCACGGCAGGCGCTGCTGTTAGAAGAGGTTATGTTATTACCAGACCCTAACACCTGCAGTACAGCGGAAGAAACGCAGGATTGGAATTCATGACCTAGACTTTGGGCCTTTCTTTGGTAGTCACTCACTCTGTCACCCTAGGCAAGTCACTTCCCTTTCTAGTCTCAGTTTCCCCATCTGTACAATGAGAGGGTTGAACTAGCATAGATAATAGGATTGTAAAGTCTGTCCCTTTCCATTCTAAAGTCCTATTATCTATGCCTTTTAATAACAATGAACACATAAGAAATTTGTTCTAATCCTTTAGGGGGTCTATTTAATCCTCAAACACATGGGAGCTTCTAATATAGTGCTCATTCAGCATCACTGCTGACCCAATAGGACATGAACTTAACTGAAATAATAACTCATACAGAATCCTAGTTGGCTCAGGCATAGGTCTTTTACCTCCTGAGATAAACTAGATTCTAATTCTAACTTGCTTTAAATCTAATCATTCTTACTCATAAAAATGCACTGACTCAGAAACACAATCCTATTAATTAATTTTAATTAAATTTAGTTAATATTTAAATTGAATTAATTAATCCCATTAATTAATCCTATTAACTATTCACTAAACGCTATTTTCTGTACTTGGTCACAAGCAGGCAGGCTCTCTATTTTACTCATTCCAAATATTTGAAACTCCATAGTAAATCTTCAGGATCAGGAGAAAACCCTAAATAATTAATGATTTTATACAGTTTTTTTGGGGGTGGAGGGTCAGCATCTTGCCAGCCCAGTTGGTGGTCTTCTCTAAGAATTCTCAATTCTTTATCAGTGGCTCTCTCTGATCACATGACTTCCTTATTCCATACCCTTCAGGAGCCCCCCACTGGTTCCTGACAAAGAATTCCTTAGACTCTGAGGTCTCCTTAGCCTCATATCTAAAGTCCTACATGGTCAGATTCCAACCTCCCTTTCTAACTTCATTTCATAATACTCTTCAACATGCACTCCATTCTTGGGAGAGTGCATGCCCTTTGACCCAGCTATACCATTGCTAGGTCTATTTTCAAAGGAGATAGAAGACAGAGGAGAAGGTCCTTTATGGACAAAAATATTTCTATTGGTTCTTTTATTGTGGTGGTGAAAAAGTGGAAACTAAAGGGATGCCCACCAAGTAAAGAATAAGCTCATTGTGCTTTTAAATGAGAAATGTGCAATTTTAACACATTTTCTTTTTTATATGTGTTTTATTGATGTATTTTGTTTCTACATCATAACCATTTACAGATTGCTCCCTATTCTGTGAAAGGTCTTGTAACAAGGTAAAACAGTTAAACAAAACTAACAATATAGTAATCTCATCTCAAAGTGCATGCAATATTTCATAGCTGTAGCAGCACCTCCCCCATTAAAAAATTGAATCTATTTTCTCTTCCTTCCACACCCCCACTCCACTGGGGGAAAAAAATTCTTTGTAGCAAATATATACATATATATGTATGTGTGTGTAGAGAGATATATATATATATATACACACACACACACACACACATACACAATCAAGCAAAACAAATTATTGGTTGTATACAAATATATTTATATCTATGCACATAAAATACATATGTGTGTATATACACACGAGGATCCACCACACATACACACGTGTGTATACGTATGCACAAACACATTATATACATAGGCATGCAGATATTTATGCATGTATATAAATTCTATACCCTAAATCAGCCTCTCTGTCAGAATATGGGTAGCATGCTTCAGCACAAATCCTTTGGAGTCATGGATGGTCATTGTATTGATCACAGGTTTCATAGTTTTCAAAGTTGGCTTGCATATATAGCTGTTATGACATAAATTGTTCTCCTGGTTTTGTTTATTTCATTCTTCATCAGTTTATAAAGAAAATCTCCAAAATGGTTCATTTTATATTATTAACACATTAATACTACTAATAATTATTGATAATATCAATTGTAATTGATTTTATGGTATGAATTGGTCTTTTGTTCTGCTTTCATCAGTTCTGCAGAGTCTTTACACGAATCTTAGAAATTATCTATTTCCTCATTTCTTAGAGAACAATTCATATACTACAGCTTATTCAGCTATTCCTCAATTGATGGGCATTCCTTTAGTTCCCTTTTTTTTACCACCACAAAAAAAAAGAGCTAACAGTTTTATACAGTTTTATTCTATTTCTTTGACCATTGGGTACAGGCCTATCAAGGAGTCAGCTGGGTCAAAAGGCCTGCACTGTTCAGTAATTATATTTATGTGGAATTCCAATTTGCTTTCTATAATGACTACACCCATTCACAGGCCCACAAACAGTGCCTGTTTCCCCTCAACCACTTATCATTTTCCTTTTTTGTCATCTTTGCCAACATAATAGGTATGAGGTGGGATCTCAGAATTGCTTTATTTTGAATTTCTCTAATTAGTAGTGATTTCCATAGATTTTCAAGGACTGATAGATATTATGACTTGCCTCTGGGCCATGACATAGATACTCCTATCAAGCATCAATCACTAGCTCAGGTTTCTCATTTTCCAAGTAAATTGTTTTATTCAGAGGAAGTGTGCCTTAATGTTTCTCATTTAAAAAACACTTACTTCACAAGAAACTTTCAATTTGGAAACACATATGTCAATTGTTTTTATTTAAAAACATCATTTTGCCAATGTGAGAATTCCAAACATTTTCGGGGGGGGGGAACCCTTTCCACTGCTTCTTTGGGAAATCACCAACTTTCCCAAAGTGGACAATGTTGGGAGAAATTTAAAAAAAAACCGACCATTGATTCTTTTAGCATGAGTTCGAAGTTAGCAGTTCATCTTTCTGACTAATTATTAACACTTGCCATAAGAGATAAAAACAAGTTATTATTCCAGATTTCTGTAGGGCTACCTTGAGACCAACTTATGTGTAGTTTTCACAGGATCATAGACGTAGAGCTGGACAGAACTCCAAAGGTCATCCAGTCCAATCCCCTCACTTAATACGTGTGGAAACAGACCTGGAGAGATTAAATGACTTCTCAAGGTCAGGTGTTCTGCAGGAGAGCCTTTAAAAGACCATGAGCATGTCCAGTTGATTAAGGGGGATGAAAGGAGTGCACATTCCACTTGGCCTCCCTTAATGATGATTCCTCATTTTTGGACAAATTTTAAGATTTAAAAAGCATTTTGATCACAACAGTTTTGTGGAAAGGTTGTGCAAGATTATCCCATCTCACACATGAGGAACCTGAGGCTCAGAGAGAGAAAGTGACTTGTTACACTGCTTTTACTTCAAATATGGTCCTCTTTAGGGCAGTTAGGTGGTGCAGTGGAGTCAGGAGGACCCGAGTTCAAATGCGACCTCTGCCAATTATTAGTGACTCTGGGCAAGTCACTTAAACATGTTTGCCTCAGTTCCTCATCTATAAAATGAGCTGTAGAAGGAAATAGCAAACCACTCCAGAATCTTTGGCAAGAAGACCCCAAATGGGGTCATGAAGTTGAACATGACCGAAATGACTCAACAGTAGTCCTCTTTCCCTAGCACCATGTTTCCACTTAGACTGAAAGGACTTAAGAAAACAACAAAAACTATTGCTTTGGGTACACCTGTGGGTACATTGTAGCAGCTGTTCAAATGAGCTGACAGAGAGACGCTAGATTTAGAGTGCAGAATGAAACGTAAATAGATGTATATGTGTGTTTATGTATCTAAACATACACAAATGTACATACACACATATATAAAATATACATGTGTATATGTATACACACAAAACTATATATATCTTATATAACCAATGAGGGGATTTGTTTTGCTTATTTGTTATGAGAAATTTGTTTTTCTTTTTTCTGTTTTATCAAGGGGGGCGTAGGAGGGAGAGAAAATAGATTTCTGTTCATTTTTTTAAAATTGAAAATACTAGTGGAGAGTTCTACTAAAGGGTGGAGAGGGAAGGGAATAAGCATTTACATAGCACCAACTATATGTGAGGTACAATATTCACAAATATTTCATTTAATCCTCATGACAACCCTGTGAGGTAGGTGCTGTTATTCTCCCTAATTTACTTTTAAGCCCTTCTTGACTCCAGACCCAGAACTCTACCTACTATGCCACTTATCTTCCTCCTGAAGTGGAATACTGCTTGTACTTTCAGATAAGGCCACTCACTGTATTATTACTTCTGTTTAATTGTTTTGCTTTGCTATAAGAGATCTCTCTCAGAGTGGGAGTGGGTGTAATCTGTAAATATTTGCAAGGTCAATGCAAAACACACTGATAAAACTTGAGTGAAAAAAAAAAACTAATAAACTGGGTTTAATAAAGAATAAACCATTGGGCTACCCGAGGAAAGTAATATTTCACGAAGGGTAATGGATACTACAATTTCATGATAACCTAGCTAGGATTTTTTTTTAATGGATGGCTGAAATTGCTGGCACTCTTGTTTTCATCATATCTCATCATTTTCTTATTTCTGCTAATGGTATCACCATTCTCCCAGTTATCCAGGCTTGAAACTATAATGTAATATTTTACTGCTCCTTCTCCATCACTCTATATATATCACCAGTGGCTAAACTGTGTTTCTCTTTCTTCCTTCTCTTCACAATATCACCACCCACGTTCAGGTCCCTAGTAGTTTTCACTTCAACTTAATTAAAAAAAATATTAGGCATATGATGTATGTGTGTGCACACACATACATGCATGTCACTGTGTTAAGCACTGGAGATACAAAGAAAAAATTAAATAATCCCGGCTTTCAGGAATAAGGAGGTGATAATCCCAGTGTACTCTACCCTGATCAGACCATATTTGGATTACTGTGTTCATTTCTAAATACCACATTTTAAAAGGACATTATATTTTTAAAAATTAATGTTAAAATTGTTTTTACTTGCAATTGGGAAAAATATTATTCCAAAAAAAGGACAAAAAGCTGGAGGACATCCAAAGGAGGGAAACTGGGATGGTGAAAAGTCTTCCGTCCAAGATATATGAGGATCATGCAGGAACTGGGAATGATTTACTTCAAGAAGAGAAGGTTCAGGGAGAACAGGATAGCTGTCTTCAAATATTTGCAAAAATATATGGAAGAGGAGGGGCAGCTAGGTGGTGCAGTAGATAGAGCACCGGCCCTGGAATTCAAATCTGGCCTCAGACACAAAACATTTCTTATCTGTGTACTCTGGGCAAGTCACTTAACCCCAATTGCCACAACAAAAAAACAAAACAAAACAAAACAAAAAAATAATATATGGAAGAGGAATTAGAATTTTTCATTTGGCTCTTCATGTCAAAACTAAAAGCAATGGTGCATATTGCAAAAAGGCAATTTTAGGTTTGACGTGAGAAAAAACTTCCTTACAATTAGAATTATCCCAAAGTGAAACGGAATACCTCAGGAGGAAGTAGGATACCCATCACTAGAGGTCTTCCACCAAAGTTTGCACTACTACTTGTTGGGTATGTTGTCAACAACATTCTTTTTCTGAGAATGGGTTGTACTAGGCAACCACTGAGGTCCCTTCCAATTCTGAAATTCTGTGATTATGTAACATCCTTGAGGATGAGCACCCTGTCATTCATCTGGGTACCATACTCACTGCCTAAAAAAGTGCTTGATATATAGTCTGGAGAATCTCTGGGTTATATCTGAATATACCACTTAACACCACAGCCCGGACTTTGCCTAATGGCCCAGCTTCACATCCTATTCTCCTCCCCAACACCACCTCTGTAGGAAACCCTTGGTTTACACATTGTTCCCAAATATGCCCTACACATTTACAGAATCACAGAACTTGAGAATTGCGAGGACTTCAGAAACCATGTATACAGTTGTTTGCATCTCGTTTCCCCAATTAAAATGTGACCTCCTTGAGGGTAGGTCCTATTTTTTGCCTTTTTAAAAATTCTTCGTGCTTAGCGTGGTGCCTGACATGTAATAAGTGCTTAATAAATGCTTGTCAACTATCATACAGGACAGGAATTTCCTAGCATCCCCACCTGTCTGCTTTTTCTCCAGCTGTTACCCAGACTATTCCTTACTTACATTTTTACTAAATGAAATACAATGCACTTCACCAAAGAACCTTTCTTCCAAGGTTATTTAAGTATGCACAAAATAATTCAATTGAGATGTGTTTAATGAGGTGGAACCAAATATTAAGAAGGGCATTTTATAGGAGGAAATTCAGGCGAAACTAAGCTGAAGTGTTGGGAAACTTTATTAACATGACATATTTGATCTAGCTTTCACAGTCCTACTAATTTAACTCAATTCAGGACTCCATATTCAAGGCAAAGGCAATTTGGGGCTACGAAATCACTTTCTGTTTGAATTAACTCCAGCAATCATACTTGGATAGATGTGGCTCTCTGCATAGTTGAAATAAAAGAAGGCTTCTAGCTAAATGATCTGAAAGTTGCCTTAAGTGGATTCAGGTTAAACTGGAATGAAATTTTTTTTGGGGGTGAATTAAAATTAATCTGACTCTTTTAAGCGTTTGTCCTTTGGAATAATCTATTCCAAAAGAGTACTTCACCAATTAGTGTTTGACATTTATCTAATTAGCTGGTGAGAAAACATATATCCATATTTCCTGGAAAAATGGTATTATATATGTGTATGTGTGTGTGTGTGTGTGTGTGTGTGTGTGTGTATACATATATATATGACATGTGATTAATATGTGGGTGTATACACACAAACATATACACATATATAACACAAAACTTTAAAAAATACAGCTTTCCAGAAACTAAAATTTAAAGTTAGCTTTTCTCTTATTTTAATCCAGTTTTTGAAAAATTAAGAATGAAATGGATTTGTCTTCTGCCCTCTATCCAGTTCTTTTCTTTTGGTAAAAGTAGAAGATTCTGAAAATTCAAGTCTTTACTTACGTGTGAGGGAGAGCAGTCTGGGAGGCGGCGGCGGAGGAGGAGGAGGTGGTAGTGGAGGAGGCCGTCTACACTGGCAGATCTCCTGGCAGCTATCGGTACCTTTTTCTGCAATGGTCTTAGAACATGACTTCTGGAGTTCGCCGTGAGTGATCTGGAAACACAACCCCACCCCAGGAGACTGGCATGAGATTCTGCTCAGCTCAATTCAGGGCTTCAGATAGGGAAGCAAATAGAACGATCTCTCACCTCACCTCCACTTCAATGATCATGTTGGACTTGGGTAAATAGGTGGGTAGGTGGGTGGATAGGGCAGCAGATTGGGGATTCTAGGGGATGATTAGGAGGTGGGTGGGATTCCAAGGAGCCATTTATTTCTCTGTACGAATGACAAGTGGAATTAAACCTGTCGAGAGAAAAATGGGGAAACAGGTACTTCTTGGTCTCTTCACTCCAGCTGTGGTTAAAGAGATAGCCACAATGAATTGATCTGGTTTTTAGATAAATGCCTGAGCAGTAAGATACCTTAGAAATAATGTAATCAAACCCCCTCGTTTTATAGGTAAAGGGACTGAAAGATCACATAACTTGTCCAAGCTCACACGGCTATTAAGTAATAGCAAAGGCTTGAACCCAGACCTGCTGACTCCCAATATAGCACCCTTCTTGCATAGACAGGTAATTTAACTACAGACCCAGGTCAAGTAATTTCTGCTGCCTGCCAACTCTGTCCTTTTCCCATGGGCGAGACTGAAACAGTCTTTCTCCAAAAACTTTTCAGGAAAGCAAGGGATGGGGAAAGGAGGCAACTGAAAAATGGGAGAGTTTTGCAACTCATTCTCCAATTTCAGGAAATTCACAAAAAAGCTTTGTGTCATGATCAACACAATGGTATGGAGTAGGCCGGATTGATTTACAACCCTCACTTAATGTGAGCAGAGGCCAAAAGCCTCCTACGGGCTCACCCTTTGGTTTTTAAAAGAACTACTGACTGCCTTTCAAACCCTGGAAGCCAATCTTGGCTAGTGCTGATAACAGCACATTCAGTATACAGTAGAGATGTTCTCAATTATTTTGCAAACAAGATTAACTCTCTGCATGCCTAAATGTACTTTGGCCACACCTCTAAAAATCATTTTTCCTTACTGTTGTTGAACCTCTTTCCAGTTATTTCATGAGCTTCCTTCTCTGAGGGTTTGCATTCATAAAGCTTAAGAGTGCAAATGAGGTTGTTTGAAAGCTGCATCTTCTTAAGAGTATTTGACCTTTGACTCCCCTGGGAACCATCAAGTATGTTGGCAAATCTCAAGGAACATCATTTCCCCACATAATTAATCTCTGTATCATTCAAAGGGGACTTTGTGAGAAAGCTGCAAGAGTAGCAATGTTAAAAAAAACAAAATCTGACAAGACAATTAAAGGGAGTTGAATGTCTATGCGGGGACCATTTGGTTAAACAATAATTAACTAATATGAAGAAACTAGGAATAGGGGTTGAGTTTAGGTAAAAATATTATGAAATAGAAAATAGGTTGTGCTTCAGGTCTGAAACATAATACAGGAAGAAAAAAGGTCTATAATTCCTGGTTTCACATACAAGCTAGCATTTACATAGCACCTATTATGTTCCAGGCACTTGCTAAGTGCTTTACAAAAATAATCTCATTTGATCTTCACAACAACCCTGGGAGGCAGACACTAAAATTATCCCGATTTTACAGCACAGGGTCACACAGCTACTAATTAATTGAGGCCAGGTTTTTAACTCAGGTCTTCCTGACTCCAGGCCTAGCACTCTATCTACCTAGCTGCCACAAGCCTCTCATCAAATCCCATCACTAGAAAAGGGAAGAACCATGACCTTTTGGTAAGGAATGAGTAATTATACCAATTTGGTCTAGTTGTCATTCACCCTGTTTGACAATATGTTGCATTTTGTAGTTCAAATTGTTGTTATTGTCATTTTTTAGTTATGTTCTACTCTTTGTGACCCCACTAGGAATTTTCTTGGCAGAGATACTGGAGTGGTTTGCCATTTCCTTCTCCATCCCATTTTACAGATGAGAAAACTGAGACAAAGAGGGTTCAGTGATTGATTTGCCTACGGTCACACAGCTAGTAAGTGTCTGAGGTCAGATGTGAACTCACAAAGATGAGGCTTTCTGGTTCCAAGCCCAGGGCTCTATCTACTTTGCTCCCTTGCTGCCCTGTACTTCAGGTACACATGCACTAGTTAGTAGTGAAACTACCTTTCTTCTTCAAGAGCTAGGTCCAGTATTGGAAGGCCCAGCTTATCTGCCTATAGCTAGTGTTAGTTTCACTGAGTTGAAGAGTTCTTTCTAACTTGACTTTGGCCTAAGGTCACATAACCTGTTCTATTACCTTCTCTGATACTATTCTGAAGTTTGAACACTAGAAGGATAACTCATTCCTATCATTGTAGAAAAAGATTTACATTTGCTCCGCTAGTCCCCAAGCACACAAGTGTGCGTGATGGGTGCCAAAGGCAGGGAGGCAGTTACCAACTTGTTAAAGAGAGAAAGTCTTAACAATCAGGACTGTTAAAAAAAAAAAAGTAAAGTGAATGGCTTCAGGGGGTAGTGAGGTCCCCATCACATAAATCTTTAACCAGAAGATAGATAACCACTTGGAGATGTTATAAAAGGGATTCCTGTTCAGGGTTGTGTAAGACTCAATGACTTCTGATACCTCTTTCAACTCTGAGATTCCGTGCTTCCAAAAACCAAAGTGTCCTAACTCTTGGCCTAGTGTTCATACCATGACACTCAACTAGGCTACCTGGTTTCTAGATTCAGGTACAGTCTTCAACTTTATATGGTATGTGCAAACCTTGGGCTATATGCTGGATAAAGGCATAAGGACTTGGGTTTTTGGAAGCTCCGTGTGACCAAGACCTTGAACATAAAAAGCACTTAATAAATGCTAATTAAATGAGCTCTATTCATACCTCTCACAGGGGTATGCCTTCCAAGTGTGTCTCAAGAACAGTCATCAGAATATAAAGGCTAAAGGCAACTGATTGAAACAAATCACATCGACAAGAACTTTAAGGAAGAAAATCACAAAGATGATGGATGCTGGCATCTTAAATAGGAGGAGGGCAGAAACACTGTAACTTGATGAGACACGAGCCTGTCAAACCCAATAATTTACTGTGATGTCCTGCTCTCAGTTTGCAAAGGAAGAAGTGAATTCATCATTTTTGAGAGATCTAGAAAGACTCCTAAATCATAAAAGCAGAAAGTATTGATGCTGGTAGAGAGAATAGCAAAGGATATGAATAAATAGTTCTCAAAAGAATTGCAAGTTAATAACAACCATATTAAAGACTGGCCCAAATTACTAATAATAAGATAATGCAAAATAAAAAAACTCAGCTTTCAATTCAGACCTACAAAATTGGCAAAAATGACGAAAGATGGGCTGTATCAAAGTGGGAGGAGTTGTGGAAAATCAGGCACGCAAATGCACTATTAGTGGAGCTGTAAACTGGTCCAACCATTCTGAGAAACTATTTGGTATCATGCATATAAATTGTCTAAAATGTCTCAGAGATTCCATTTAGAAAAGAAGGTCCCTCATGTACCGAAAAATTTATTGCAGCACTTTTTCAAGTAGTGAAAAAATTGGAAACAAAATAGATTTCCATTGATTGCTGAATGGCTAAACAAATTGTGGTATATGACTGTAATGGAATATTACAGGACTGTAAGAAGCAATAAATATGATGAAGAACCATGGGAAAATGTATAGGAAGTGATGTAAAGTGAACCAGAACCAGAAAAACAATATACAGAATGACTGTCATCGTTTAGTCATTTCAGTTGTGTCAGACTCTTTGTGACCCCATTTGGGGTTTTCTTGGCAAAGATATTGGAGTGGTTTGCCATTTTCTTCTTATGATCATTTTACAGATTAAAAAAAAAATGAGATAAACAGAGTTAAGTGACTTGCCCAGGGTCATACAGCTAGTAAGTGTCCAAGGCCAGATTTGAACTCAGTGTCTCCCTGACTCTAGGCCCAGCACTCTACCCACTGAGTCACCTAGCTACTCCACAGGATAACTACAAAGATGCAAATAGGAAGAACAACATGCAAACAACTGAAACAATGCTTTAAGATCATCATGGCCAAGGTTGACCCCCAAAAAGAGATATGAGAAGGTACCTCTGTCTGTCTTTGCAAAGGCGGAGGTCTCTGAGTGTGGAATTCTGACTGTATCATTTCTGCTGTGTTGGTTAGTTTTACTTAACTTCCCCTCCCCTCCTTTTTATTCTTTGTTTTAAGGCTTTAGGGGATAGGGAGAGAGAAATATTGGGAAATGTAGATGTTGTAAAAATATATCAATAAATTATTTTCAAACAATACAAAGTGTTCTGGGGTTCAGAAACCTGGTTTGAGTCCCAACTCTGCTGTTTGCCATGGACATGTTTTAACTTCTCTGAGTACTGGTTTTCTCATAAGTAAGATAAAATAGGTAGACTGGACTAGGTGATCTTTAGGACAGGTAGGTGGCTCAATGGATAGAGTACTGGACCTCTAGTCAGGAAGACTTGAGTTCAAATCCTTCCTCTCACACTTAGTAGCTGTGTGACCCTGTCACTCCTGTCTGCCTCAGTTTCTTCAACTGTAATGGGTATATTAATAACATCTGCCTCACAGGGTTATTGCGAGGATCAAGTAACATAATATTTTTCAAGCAAAAGGCACTGACTAAATGCTTGTTCTCTTTCCTTCCACTTTTTAACTATGTTGGATAACAACTAAAGTGAGGGAATGAGAAGGAATGACCAAGAAACACCTTCAAAATGGTCTATCCTCTAATCAAATATCAGCCAATTTTATATTTTAAAAATGTCCTTTAAGCTGAGTAATTTCTATTCAGAGTTTTCTTTAATGCTGACTTTGAAGCAAGAATTGGTTATAATAGCAGGCTGGGGAATCTCTGCTTTCCTTTCTAAAGTCTATGAATTCATTCTTTGCAGCCTGCCCCACCCTTTTACATGCTTACCACTTTGGAAGAATTCCTCCCCCTGCAAACTGCTCATTAATGAGCAGACAGATCTGGGCAGTTCTCCTTTTCTACTAGAGAAGCTCCAGAGTTGATAGATTTTTTTTTTAATCACCACAAAAACACATGGCTCTGGACCATTCTATTTGTCCCAAGTTGACTTGCCTTCAGTTCCTTTACTTAAGGTCGTATCAATTCATTCCAAGACCTTTGCTTACTTGGCCCCACCAACCCTTGTGCTCTCGTCATTTGTAGATTAGTTTTTTTCCAGAAACTTTAGCCAAGTTTACACCAAATTGGCCTGTCTGGAAGCTGGTGCTTCTTCATAATCCAATTTAATTAAAATTGATTTTTATTTTGTTATAGTACCTGAAACTCTTGCAGAGATTTACTTGTATAACTTACTGCTGGCCTAAAGACTATAAACTAACATAATCAATTGCTTTCAAGTAATTACCTTTTTTGTTTAAAAAAAAAAATGAAAAAGCATGTACTTTGTCAGTCCTGCCACTACTGCAACCAAAATTCTAGACCTATGGGAGCTGACAGTTTCATCATTTTTGCTCTGTCTATGGGGGGGGGGGGGGGGGGGGGGGGGGGGGGGGAGTGGAACGAAAAGGAAGCCTTCCAGGGAGTAGGAGACAAATCGTAAACAAAGAAGAATTAACCTTTTAGTTCCAGTCAAAGCTTACAGAAGAAAAAAATACATTAGGTATTTAAAGTGTATAAAGTGATAAAAGCCCACAATCTGAATAGTAATGTCTCAGTGAGAACATTAGAGCTTGAGAAAAGAACCTTAGGCACCACAGAATGTTAGAATATAGACAGATCAGAATGTTAGACACAGAAAGTTAGAGCTGGGAAAGAACTCTGGCCATACCCAGAGACTGTTACAACTGTGATCTTAGAGTTTGGTCTAACTTCTTTTTATAGATTCGGAAACTGAGGCTAATTAGCAGTACAGATCACTAATCCGGGTCCTCTAGCTCCCACTCCAGGGCTCTTTCCACTCTACCAGATGGCTTCCTAACTATTAACTTATTTCACAGGTGTGTCAACTCTAAAATGAAAAACAGCTGGGTTTTTCCCTCCAACCTTTTCCATGAGGTTGGGATAGGGGAAAAGGAGAGTCAAGACTGGGGAGTCTTCCTCTTATCAATGCCTCTCTCATTTCCTGGCAGACATATTCTGGCAGCAAAACAATTCCTGGTTACACCAAAATTACCAGCAAGGTCACATCACACCATATTATCATCAGAGCTGGAGTAGACAAGCTGATTCAGCTTTTACATTTAGCTAGTTCTCAGACTGGAATCACATGATACCGAAAGTCTACTCTTTGACAAAATCCAATTAGGAGAGTTTCTCCAAAGCCTGTTCCTTTAAACGCTCATGTACTGTAAACATCCTAGCCTTCCCTGAACCTCTGCACATATGCCAGATTTAATAGAGTGGGGTGGGGGTGGGAGGGTTAAATGTCCAAGAGGCAAATTCTTAGTTAGGAAGAGACACATTTTTATGTATCAAATTTTGTGTTATGATTTCTGAACACGAAACAATTTTTTAAAAGTGATTTGTCTAAATTGCAGGCACATGTAAGTTCATACTCAAGAATACAGAAATCTGAAGAGCTAAAGGTGCACACAATGGATATAAACATAGGTTACATACATATCAATCTATAACTCCTATAGTTCACTACAGTATATGTGGAAAAGGCCCTTAATTTTCCCCCCTTGATGCTAAATAAAATGTAAAACGTAGTAATTTTGTTTCACTAGAACAAATTTTTTAAAAAAGTTTTTTGAAACCCAGGAAGACTCAACTTTTAGTCTTAATGGAACAAACATAATTATCAGAATATTTACTAAGGTTTTCCGTTTTGTAGCCCTACTCTTTAAGCTGCCTACAGCCTAGACCAGGAAAGGACTGAGTTTTCACAGTGTGTGTGACAAAGAAACCCAACTCCAGAACCCAGAGCACTGTTAGAAAAACCTGACTTTTCTTTACAACAATATGCTTTAAAGCCACTTAATGAAACAAAGATGTCGGTGGTCTTGTTATTCCCATCTTCATGATTTTTCCTTCCTTCTAGGGCTAAGGTAACTTTAGGATGTCTAGTATTGTTTCTGATTCTAAAGTCGACCTTAGTTATGTATCCACCCCGTTCAGCTAGGAGAGCCTGAAAAACAGCCTCTCTCCAAAAGCTGGGAGAAAAGAGATAGCCCGTGGGGATCGTGGAACCTTGCAGGATCCCCAGAGCAGCCTTCTCAGAAGCCTCTGCTCCACCAAAGCACCTCCATAGCTCAGGCCACTTCACAGCTGAAGAGAGAAGAATGTGATCTTCCGTCCTTTTTCCCTCGCTCCCTCCACCCCTCCGCGGTTGCTCGGGCACCCTCCTAGTGAGCTCACCTGAATGAAACCCCAGAGCGGGTGCAGCGCACAGTGCAGCAGCAGCGAGGGCCAGCAGCAGCGAGGGCGAAGCATCCAGTCCCAGATCATCATCCCTGCTCGAGCCGCCCAGAGCCCAACTGCCAGGAGGAAAGAGGGCCAGGCGGAGGGGTCAGGAGGGAGCTTGGGGACACACGCTCGCGAGGCGCTCTCTAGTGCTCACGCACGCACACGCACACACACTTACACGCGCACCCAGCTCCCGACACGCTCAAACCACCCACCTTGTATGCACACTCACATTACGCATACACACTCACTGCAAAACACCCGGGGACAAGACACACGAGACACACCTACTCTCGGCACACGCGCGCGTGCACAGAGCTACACACACACACAGCCCCCTATTACCTCGCGGAATCGGTACTCCAACGTTTCCCTTCTCCAACCCCTCGCCCCACAAACTCCTCCAGCCCAGAGGCTCCAGCAGGAGCTCGGAGGCAGGGAAGGAAGGGGTGTCTCCACCTCCCCATTCTCCCTCCTTCCCAAGCAGCCGGACACAGTTCCGTGCAGAAGTCTGCCCCCCTCTTGGCGCCTACCCCTCGCTCTACCGCTTGTTCCCCCACACCCTGCTCACCCTGGGGGTGGCCGCGTGTCCCCGGGAGGCGGCGGCGATGTTGGCGACAGCTGAGGCTGCAGGAAAGGCTTTACATGCTGGGGAGGCGCGCGGGGCGCAGGTGCAAAAGTTTGCGGCTGCAACGAGCGCCGCGCTCTGCTTCGGCCTCCTCTGGGTACTGAGCCGGAGCCCCGGGGCACGGCCCCCTCTCATTGGGGGGCGTCAGGAGCCGGCTGCGGCCCAGGGGGAGCAGGCTGTCCCTCCTTCAGTCCTGGTATTGTGCGATGTCTCTAGCCTGAGCCTGCCTTCTGTACGTGTAGGTAGTAGGAGAAAAAAGGCACACACGCAAAAAAAAAAAAAAAAAGAAAGAAAGAAAGAAAAAAAAAGAAGAAAGAAAAAAAAGAATGTCCGGCGAAATGCGGCCGGCTTGGTCCAAGCTGCAAAGACTCAGAGAATGTTCCGCTTTTTCATCTCCAGGAAAAACTGGGCTGTAGGTAGGGGAAGTGCAAAAGAAAGGCGAGGAGGAGAAAAATAATAACAAAAAGTCACCTCAAAGATTCCCCACAGAGGCAAGTCCTTCTCCCAAAGCCCTACCCCGCTGGGCTCTGGCTGGCTCCGATTCGGGATCCTCTGCCCTCGCGCCCGAGTGGTCCGAGACGCCCTCCCTTTAAAGTCTCGGCGCAATGCCTTGCCTGGCGCTTGGGTCGCAGCTGTCCATCACACAACCCCCCCAGGGACACTGCGAGCACAGGCTAGAGAAATTGCTTCGGTGGCGAAGAGCCACGGGGTTGGTTGCTGGGAGGACAAGACTGGGGGAAAGACACAAGTAAAGACGGGAGTGGGAGGAGGAGGAAAAAAAGGAGGAGGAAGAGGAAGAAGAAGAAAAGGAGAAGGAGGAGGGGAAATAATGAAAAAGAAAATAGAAGTGAGTGGAGCCAGAAATTCTTCTCCCTAGAATGCCTGTGATCTTCGCTTTGGCTGCTGCAATGATTTTTCATCCTTTCTACTGAGTCCATTGTGTATTGGACTCTTGCTCAGCGTCTATTTTTTATTCTTACTATTACCGTTGTATAGAGGGCTTGCACCGTGATCACACAATCCCCAAGGGTTTCTTGTTCTCCCTTTAGAAAGCATTGTTAGCAGGGTGGAACCTGATTTGTGACATCTCCTATTTTCCCCCAGCAACATTCCCAATTGCTCTTTCCTCTCTGGTGGTATAATGGAAAGGTCACTAGATTTATCATCTTCCACTTACTAAAGGTGCAACCCCAAAGCGAATCACTCTACCTTTCTAGCACCTCAGTTTCCTCATTCGTAAAACGACGCCCTGAGGTCACTTCCAACTCTAAAAACCCTATGATCCTGCTCGACCTCCCACCCCCCACGCTCCACCCCTAGACCTGTTGGCTAGCTGTGCATGGGCAGCATTTCGATCCCTGTGTCTTTCCTGGTCTCCTAGACAACTAGTGGCCTGGTTGACCTTCAGATGGCTGAAGGATTGATTCTCATAGAATCTCAGTGAAGTCAAGGACCTCAGAAGTCACACCCAACAACAAGTGGTCATCTAGCTACAGCATGAAGACTTCCAGAGAAAGAAACTCACTCTCGGAAAGCCATTCCTTGTTCGGAAGAGAGATGGAGCCAGAGATTGGAGAGGAGAGGGAGTGGTCTAAAAGAGGGCATTAGAAATACGATGAGGATCAAGTCAGCACCTTATCTTTTCTTCTTCTTTTCTTTTCTTTTCTTTTCTTCCTTCTTCTTCTTCTTCTTCTTTTTTTAGCATTAGGTTTGCATTTAAACATCTTTACCATCATATCTCTTCATGGAGATCTAAAATGATGTCTCCACCAAGTTCAATTCAGTTCAACAAACATTAAGTTCTTGTCCTGTGAAAAGTGCTGTGCATACAAACCTGTACCATGACATCAGTTATAGTTTACTATTTAATAGAGGAAATAAAACCCACTCCCCAGCCTTTTTTTCTTTTTTCCAGACATTAGATTTAATTGATGTAGTGAACTCTGTAGGAGGAAATTACCCAACCAATGCAGATAAACACCTCGGCAACTTAGTTTTAGAAACTTGCTAGAGGCATTGAGTGGTTTAGTGACTTGCCCAGGGTGGCTGTAGATTTATAACTTGAATCCAGGTTTTCCTGAGTTTGAGGCCAGCTCCCTGTCTACAACACCTAACAGCTTCTCCCTACCCAACCTGAAGCAATATTAAAGGAGAATATGCCACCTGTGTTGTTCATCTATATCTGTTGAGCACAAACTCCAAAAACGTCGTAGATTACAAAGTTGGAAGGAAGCTGAAAGGTTGTCTAGTTCCTCTTTCCATAAAAGGAATAAACCTGCATTACAATATTGCCAACAGATAATTCAGCCTCTGCTTAAACACCTCCTTTGAGATTGGAACTTCACTGTCTATGGAGGCAGTCTCTGTCATTGCTGGACAGTCCAATTGTTAAGAAGTTTGTCCTTATATTGAGCCAAAAACTGCATCCCTAGTTTTGCCTTCTGTTACCAAGCAGAACAAATCTAATACTTTTCCCACATGATAGCTTTGAGATATTTGAAGACAGCTTTCACTTCCTGTGTAAGTCTCCTCCTCACCAGGCTAAAACATGCCCAGTTCCTTCAACCAATTATATGACATGGTTGGCAGTAAGGGAGTAACTAGGGCAGGGTAATCAAGACTTTTGCCTCAGGCATCCATATGGTGGAACACTTTTTCCTCACAGCAGTCTAGAGACCTCTGTCCTCATGCTTAACGATCATCCACTTCTCTGTGTCTTCATATTTCCTTGCTCTTGGCACATTTGTAGCCACATTCTGACTGTCTCTCTGGGGGCCTGCCTATGCCCTACCTCCCCTTCAAATGTATTTGTCCCTGATGCCAGGATTCCTAATTACTGCTCTGTTTTCCAATCCTTTTCCCCATCCTATTTTCCCTCTTCTGTATTTGCTTAAGTTTGTCAATGTCCTTCCTAAAATATAGTGCCTAAGACAGGACACAATACTCCAAATGTGATTTGACCAGAGACAAAGGACAGTGGTATATCAGCTTCTATATCCACAACTCTCTTCTTCAAGAATTACACCAAGTAAGTAGCTTGGTAATTTAAGGCATTAAGCCTTATATAAAAAATGTTCTCCTTCCTCAGTTGCAGCAAAATCAATAAGACAGGCAAAATCATATACGAATCAATTATATTTTTATATCTAAAACTCATTAAAGGTCAATGGGAGTAAATTATTTTTATTCCAATAAAATACAAAATATATTGCGAGTACATATGGCATCTTCTTCCTTTGGCAAAGGCTCATCTTTTTAAGACCAATATTTATCCTATGATGCCACATAACTACCATAATAAACTACTATCATAAACTACCATTAAAGTTTCTCAAAAGGCAATGGAGAGATACATGGTGAGCATAAACAGACTTTGTCATATTAAAGTGAAGAACTTTGAGGCAGAAGGGCATGAGATTTTAAAGAGCTGCATAATCATTAAAAGAGGTGGGCCAACCAATCAATAACATAGTGAAATAATAGGACAACAAATGGACAACCAGTGGACTCCACTGGTGTACGTATAATGACAAAATAATCTAATCAGTCAACATGTATTTACTAAGCACCTAATATGTGCCAGGCACTGTGTTAGGTGCTGGAGATACAATTACAAGGAATGAAACAATCCCTACTCCTAAAAGAAGAGGCAGCTACGTGATGCAGTGGATGGAGCACTGCACCTAGAATCATGAAGACCCAAGTTCAAATCCTGCCTCATGCACTTATTAGAAGTGTTACCCTGGATGAATCATTTAACCTCTGTCTGTTTCAATTTCCTCATCTGTCAAATGATGATAATAATAGTATCTATTTCCCAGGATTGTTGTGAGGATAAAATGAGTTAATATGTATAAAGCTCTTTGCAAACCTTAAAGAGCTGTATAAATGTTAGCTATTATTAATAGAAAATATCAAGTACATACATAAATATGTACAGTATAAATGTAAAGTGAATAGATAGAAATATCAACAAAGTAGTTAAATAAATGCAAGGTGATTTAGGAAGGAGAGCATTAGCAATTGAGGGGATCAGGAAAGGCTTCATACAGAAGATTGAGTTTGAGCTGTGTCTTAAAGGAAGAGAGGGACTCAGAGAAACAGAAATAAAAAAGGACACAGATTCCAAGTATAGGGGATGGCCTGAGGTTAGATATGGAGAGAGGGTCTGGAGTGTTGTGTGTGAGGAACAGCCAGTTTCACTGGATCACAGAAGGCGATAGGTGAAGGTAACAGTCCAGTGAGGCTGTAAACATAGACTGAGGCCAGGTATTGAAAGCTAAATAGAAAAGTTTATATTTTATCCTAGTGGCAGAAGGAAACCACTGGGGTTGATTGAGTAGGAAAATCACATGGTTAGATCTACTCCTAGGAAAATTATTTTAGCATCAGTGTGTAGGATGGACTGGAGTATTGAAAGATAAGGCAGAGAGACCAATTAGGAGGCTGTTGCAATAATGTAGGTGAGAGGTGATAAGGCCCTGAACTACAGGGGACAGCTATATGAGTGGAAAGAAGGGGGTGGATATGAGACAGGTTGAGGAGACAGAAATGGCAAGATATGACAACTGATTGAATATATGGGATGAACGGGGGAGTAAGAAGTCCAGGAGAAGGCTGAAGTGATGAATCTGGGAGTCTGAAGGAAAGTGGTGTCTTCAATAGAAATAGAAAAATTTGAGAAAAGGAAGGGCTGGGGGAGGGGGACAAGGCAATGAGTTCTGTTTTAAATATTTCCAGGACATCCAGTGTGAAATGTCTAATGGGTAAATAGTGATGCTGGATTGAAGCTCAAGGGAGAGGCTGGGGCTGGAATACAGATCTGTGAGTCACAAATAGGAACAGATTAGATGAGAGAGAGACACAGACAGACAGACAAAGATAGACACAGACAGACAGACAAAACAGAGAGATAAAAAGAGACAGAGAGACAGAGAAAGATAGATGCACAGAGACAGGGAGAGATAGAGACAGAAACACAGGGAGATAGAGATAGGAAAAGGAAGGAGAGAATAGAATGAGAGAAAGGAAAGAGAAAGGGAGAGGGAGAGGGAGAGGGAGAATGAGAGAGCATCAGAGAGACAGAAAAAGACAGAGAGAAAATAGTAGAGAAGAGGAGGGCTCAGGACAGAACCTTTGGGAAAACACAGTTAAGAGGAATGATATCGACCAAGGGTGGGGAACCTGCGGCCTTAAGGCCACATGTGGCCTTCCAAGTCCTTTAGTGTGGCATTTTGGATAGGATGATGAAGCTCAGAAAAAAAGCCTAAAAATTATTGGCTTCTTAGACAAATGTGAAGAGAGCCTGGTCACCACCCATCGTATTTCAGGAAAATCATGAGAAAACGTCCTATTATTACTAAAATCAAGAAACAGATTGCAGATTGACAGAATACATAGTACATCAATAGATATGTCAATCTCTCCCAAACACACTGATGTGAAACAGAAGGTACAATAATGAGATTATTTTATCAGTAACCACAGAGAAAAAAAATTCATGTTAAAGAACACCAATTCAAATTGTCCAAGATTTTTCATCCAGTAAGAGAATGAATTACAGGCACATTATGCAAAAATCAAGAGAAATTGGGCCAAAATCAGGTACCTAAATAAACCACATATTTTTAAAGACAAATGTGATAATTTAGGATAACAAAAGAATTTGGGGAACCCATAGAAATGAGACCAAGCCTAGAATGGCTTTTTAAACATAAATCCACCATTATTTGCCCCCCCCCAAAATTGCCTAGAATGACTAATCAATGATACATTGTAAATTCTATCAAATGATAAACTATTTACTTTTAAGTAACCACTATATCAATGTAAATACCTTGGGGAAACAATAAAACAACTGAAAGGACTGTTAGATTAATATTTATATCGGTATGAGCACTGAAGTTGGAATTAAAGCAATAATAATGTTGAATTGCCTAATAAGTATCAGATCCACTAGTGAATTAGGATATCATTTGCAAAGAGAAATATGGTATACTCCTCTTTGATATTCTTTAATTTATTTTTCTTTCTTTATTGCCATATCTAGCTTTTCTAGAATGCTATTTAAAAATAATGCTGAGTAGAAACATTTATTTTGGCCCTGTTCTTAATGGGAAAGTTTCTAACATCTCTCATTTACATAGAGTGCTAGTCCTTTTATTGAATGCTTTAAAATCATTTTAAGGAAAAATTTCTTTCCTTTCCTATTCTTTAAAATTTTTTGAAATGGTGATTTTGTCATTTATATAGTTTATTTTGCTAATAAATTTCTTAATTTTCATATTATTAAAACTTTCTTGTGCTCCTAGTTTAATTGTACTTGATAACAATACATTTAAAATATATTATAGTATTTTATTTATAATTTTATGATTGTCATTGATGATATTAGTATTTATTCCTTGTCTCTTCCTTTTTATCTGATTTGGACATATTTTCTCATAAGAAATGTCTAGTTAAGTGCCATCTTTCTCTATTTTAAAAATACTTTACAAAATAGGGTGGGTTATTTGTTCTTCATATGTTTATTGTAATTTCCTTGATAATTCACCTAATCTTGATGACTTTTTTCATGACATTGCTTTCTCATTGGATTATTTGGGTTATCTATTTCCTTCTTTGTGAACATACATACTCTATATTTTGGTAAATTATTCATTAAATGTATTCACTAATGAATACTTGGTTCATGATTCATTAATATAAATGATTAACTATTCATTAAATTTATAAATTCATTTATGTTCTCAGTTTTGTTGATGTAGAACTGTGTGTAATAACCTTGTAGAGTTTCATCCTGGAAAATTGGATACAGAGTCAGCCTAGAACTCAGGAAGACTTGGGTTCAAGTCCTACCTGTGCCTTATAGTAGCTCAGTGCCCCTAAACAACTTTCTAAGAGGAATAAATTGGACAGAAAATGTTGATTTGCACTGGTGGAAGAAATTTCTATCCCAAAGCTCCCTGAACCTATGAAGTCAAAGGTCCAATCAAAACAAACAAACAAAAAGATGGATTTTTGTTTCAGGGAGAAACTTGGGGCAAATAAAAGAACTTTATAATTTCCCACAGGCCATCTGGTTCATTCTCTCCCTATTCAATTTATGGCCTAGTTCATTGTCCACTTGTAGTGTTTTTCTAATACATACACACACACACACACACACACACACACATACACATATATTCATATATGTATGCATAATGTATGTGTGCATGCGTATGAATATACATGCATATATACATTTATTTCTATATCTATATTTCTATTTCTATCTGCATCTATCTATCTATAGATGTGTGTATTCTAAGAGTAGAAAGACTTATTTTGACCCTGTTCTTAATAGGAAAGTAAATATTTCTTCATTACATATAGTGCTAGTCCTTGTATTGAATACCTTAAAATCATTTTAAGAAAAAATACTTTCTTTGTTATCCTTTTTGTTGTTTTTTAAATGGTGGTTTTATTATTTATATTATTTATTTTGCTAATAAATTTCTTAATTTTCATAATGTTGGAACTTTCTATATAGATAAAAATAGATGGATATAGATACAGAAATATATGCATTTATTTATGCTCACATGCATACACACATATAGATGCATCTATTTCTCTCCATATACCTATAGATAGAAATATAAATACTGATATATAAATATTGATGGATAAGTTCTAAAGTTTGTTAATCCAACTGCATGCCATAGTTTGGAAAAATAGACATTCTTCATCCATTTTTTTTCCCTTTGTGGATAGTTTGGACAAACTCTTTGGAGTGTATATGGACTTCTTTAAGAGCCTCTGTTACAATTTGGGACCTGATATAATCAACACAATGTGATTTGCAAACCCAACACAGAGAACCTCACCATTTATAGGGAATTTTTCTTGAAGATCTCTGAGACAAATCTCTTCTATGATATTGGTCTAAGACATTTGGCGAGCATTTGCAGCCCAGTTTTAAGTCTTACTTGATCTTAATAATCCAAGGACCATTAAATAAAATAATTCTGCCCTTCTATCTTTCAAAGAATCTTCTATGACTTTGTCATAGATATGGGGGATGCCTTGCTGGACATAAAACTTTATGACAAATATTTCACTCAGGTGAATCAAATCTTCTTAGACAGTCAACAAATAGTAAACAGAGTGTGATTTTGTATTCTCTGCCTTTTAGTCAATTGTCAATTATAAAACTGCATTGATGCAATTGATATGATGGTTTATGTAGAAAACCTAAGAGATTCAACAACAGCAAAATTAATCAAAATAATAAATAAGTTGAGAAAAACAAATTCATTAAATCATTAATATTCATATATATTATTAACAAGAACCAGGAAAATAGATAGAGAAATATTATTTTATATCATATCAAATTTTATTAAATATTTAGGAGTTAGCTTACCAAGGCACATAGGACCACTGGTTAGAAAAATGGAGGGATAACTAAGTAATTAGAGAAGTACTTGGAGTCAGTGCAAATAGGCCTACCCAAAAGAGTAACATTTACTATACCAAATTAATCTATAAATTAAATTCAGTACCAAATAAAATTCAAATGGAACATTTCCGAGACTGGAGGAGGGAGGAAATAGCATTTATATGGAAGAATTGGGATAAGGGAGCTCTGATTTCATTAGCATATGGTCTACAGGTGGGGAACTTGTAGCCACATGTAGCGTCAAGGCCTCAGGTTCCCCATTCCTGGATACAATTCCATCATGAAAAGAATTGCATCTTTTCAGTGTACTTTCTCTGTAACTTCTACTCTTAAATTGTATAGAACAGAGAAGTGAATTGCCCAGTCAGCATGTTTCAGAGGTCGCACTTGAACCCATACCTTTCTGGCATAGAAGCTGAATCTCTAGCTACTACACCAAGCTGCTTCTCAAAAGTATTGAAGGAAATTAAGAGTAAAGAAAAAAAATACAGGGAATTTGTACTTTCAGATCTGAAGTTATACCACAAAGCAATAATTATTACAATTCTCTGATACTGGACCAAAAAAAAATTGAAAAAAGGAAAATGGAGCAGATTATCAAACAATGATATAGAACCAAATATTTCAGACTAGTTAACAAATCCAAGATTACAAAACATTGGGGGGGGAATTCCCTATTTCACAAAGATGACTGAGAAAGTTCAACAGGATTTTTTTTAAAAAAATGGTTTGTAGATCCATGTTTCATAATATATATCACAATAAATTCCAAGTTGTTTGATCTTTTTGGAAAGTAATTTGGAATTGTGGAAATAGCTATAACAGTATTCATAACCTTTAACTGAGTGACTCCACTACTAACTTGCTCTGTTTGGTATTTAAGTCTGGTATAATTTGGCTCCAACTTATCTTTCCAAACTGATTTCACATGATTTACATGGGGCAACTAGGTGGCACAGTGAGTGGATAGAGTGCTGGGCCTGGAATTAGGAAGACCTGGGTTCAAATCCAATCTTAGACATTTATTACTTATGTGACTCTGGGCAAGTCACTTAATCTCGATCTGCCTTAGTTTTCTCATCTATAAAATGGGATAATAATAATACCTACTTCCCAGGGTTGTTGTGAAGATCAAATAGAATGAAATTTGTAAAGTCTCTGGAACATGATAAGTATTATATAAATGTTAGAATTAGCATTATTATTACCCTTCATTTCCATTCCAGAAAAAGTGTTTTCACTTGCTTTCCCCCATACACATTTGATCTCCTGCCTTTCTGCCTTTAAACAGTCTCTCCCCATGTGAGGCAACACAAAGCCCATAGTGAGTGAATCAGGGGACTGGCCAACGAGGCCAGTCCTTACAAGCATATGCAGAAAGCTCGGATGCTACAATTTCCATGTGGACTTTGGAGCTCGTGTAGACATTCTGTAACTCATGCCAGTTTGTTAAACTGTATGTTAAACAGCTGCCTCTTTAATTGGCTATGGTTTTGTAGCCAGAACTTGGGGGAGCAGGGCAGCGATTAAGAGGTACTAATGGACTGGACCTTGTTGATTCTTTCAATTTGACTTCTTTCTACACAGTGGTGCTCTGGTGTGAGAAGAAAAACAACAGTAACAGCAACCAAAAAAAAAAAAAAACCCAATTCCATCAAAGGGAAAGGGCTTGCATTTGAGGCCAACATGTGACCTAGGAATATGGGCCTCAGTTCTTTACTTGTCTCAGCAATTTTTCTTTCTTTCTTTTCTTTTCTTTCTTTTCTTTTCTTTTCTTTTCTTTTCTTTTCTTTTCTTTTCTTTTCTTCCTTCCTTCCTTCCTTCATTCTATGACCTCATGAGTTTCAAAAGGTCAGAAAAACAAGCCTCTAGGAGGTCTTAGGGTGTATTCTATGCGTGGTTTTGCCGCTAGATTAACTTCTACTCCATGCAGAGTAAGGAATCTCCTGTGGGATCCAGACCATTACTGGCTGAGACTAGGGCTCATCCATTAGAGATGTTTAATTTGGACATGAACTCGGTATGATCAATGTTATGTATAAACGATGTTCAGTCTGAGTTTACTCTCTCCAGGGACAAAGTGTCATAGGTCACAGTGTGTCCCTGAAGAATTGGAAAGTAATGTTTGTATTACTGTTCTTGTTACAGCTTCAAAGTAAATATCCATTTGTAAAAGTTAAGTGATGGTAATTGGTTAAAAGGAACTGGAGTGATTATCATTGGTGACAAACAGTGGGATGTAGGGGGGATATACGGAGAAAAGGGGCTTAAGCCAATAGCATTGGAGAAGAAAGATCCCAACTCCTCAGACGTATCCCTAGAACTCTGAGGGGAAGATGTAACTGGTTTTGTTCTGGCAGAATAAAGTTAGATAGAGAGTACTCACTATACTTAATTTGTATATATTATGTATTTCCTTCTTTGTGTGCATTTCGTTCCCCTCAGTAGAGTGTAAGCTCCTTGAGGGCAAAAACTATGTTGCTTTTTTATCTTCAGTGCCTAGAACAGTACGTAACATATAAGCAGGGTTGTTGAATTGAAGGCTTTTTTTTTTTTTGGTGAGGCAATCGGGGTTAAGTGACTTGCCCAGGGTCACACAGCTAGTGTCAAGTGTCTGAGGCGAGATTTGAACTGACTCCAGGGCTGGTGCTCTATCCACTGTGCCACCTAGCTGCCTGAAGACAATTCTTTAACAAAGTTAATAAGAAGAAAAATTACTTACTTGTACAAAAATATTCTTAGCAGCAACATTTGTAACAGTCCCAAACTGGAAATAAACTATTTGTACAATAGCTGGGCAACAATTAAACAAATTATGATGTATTAATGTAATGGAATCTTACTGTGCCATAAGAAATGTCATGTGTGAAGAATTTAAAGAAACATGAGAACATGCAACAAGTGACCCAGAATGGAGAAAGTAGAACTAAGAAAGTAATATGCTGGGGCAGCTAGGTGTCACAGTGGATAGAGCACTGGCCCTGGAGTCAGGAGGACCTGAGTTCAAATCTGACCTCAGACACTTGACACTTACTAGCTGTGTGACCCTGGGCAAGTCATCCAACCCCATCACCTCCCAAAAAACCAAAATTGTAATATGCAAAATCACTGCAATTATGTAAATAAAGACAGCAATAACAGGAACAGTACCATATTAACACCCAGGAAAGAATCTAGAGCTAGAAGGGACCTCAGAGAAAATCAAGTGCAATCTCTCCTTTTATGGATGAGGAAACTGAGGCTTGTGTAGGTTAAGTGACTTATCCAGGGTCACACAATTTAATAATTTTAATAATTTAAAATAATGTTTTAAATTAATAATTTAAAATACATTTTCTTTAATTGATTAGTCAATTCTTTGATACTTAAATACATGTAATAAATGTCAAAGGTAGTATTTTAACCTAGGTCTTTTGATTCTAGAGACAGTCTAGTTTTTATTCTATTTCTATGTCTCCCATAAAGAAGGTCAGGATGATTTTGTCAAAACCTGATTAAAATTAATACATACTTTGAAAAAATTAAAGGCACATCCACAATAATTTATGGTCATTTTTTTCTTTCATGTTTTTCTTTTGTTCTTATCTATATATTTCAATGGGGCAGCTAGGTGGCACAGTAGATAGAAAGCTAAATCTGGAGTCAAGATGACTCATTTTCATGAGTTCAAATCTGGCCTCAGATATTTACTAGCTATGTGACCCTGAGCAAATAACTTAATCCTATTTGCCTCAGTTTCTTCATCTATAAAATGAACTGGAGAAGGAAATAGCAAACCACTCAGTATCTTTGCCAAGAAAATCTCAAATGGGATCATAAAGAGTCAGAAATGACTGAAACAACATAACAACACATATTTTAATATTTGAAAGATAAAATAAAATGTGTTAATTATGAGAAAAAGAAATTTACATCTGAGCCCATCAAAAGGTTCCTGCTGGAATCAACCTAAAACTGTAAGGGACTTTTGAATAAGGAATGTCAAAGCTAGAAGGCATTTTGGAGATTATCAAATTTAATATCCTCATTTTACTGAGACCACAGAAAGGAAGTCATCTGTCCTAGATTACTCAGGGTACCGGTTGGTAAGATCCTATAATTTAAGTGTCCCAGGCACTAGTCTAGTGTTCTTTTCATTTGACTCACTGCCTTATCATCTGTTTATTCTGAATATAACTTGTATCTATGTAATGATTTGTACATTGTCTCACCTGTTAGAATATGAGCTCCTTGAGGGTCAGGACCATGTTTTTTGTAGTAATAATTTGTTGTTATTGTTCAGTCATTTTTCAGTTGTGTCTGACTCTTCATGACTCCATTTGGGTTTTCGTGGCAAAGATACTAGGCTGGTTTGCCATTTCCTTCTCCAGCTCATTTTACAGATGAGGAAAACAGAGGCAAACAGGGTTAAGTGACTTGCCCAGAGTCACACAGCTAGTAAAAGTGTCAGAGATTGGATTTGAACTCAAGAAGATGAGTTTTCCTGACTCCAGGCATGGCTCTCTATCCACTGTGTCACCTACCTGCCCTTTGGTAATAATAGAAATAATATTTATACAGCATTTTACAGTTTGCAAAGCCCTTAAATATTATTTAATTTAATATTCACAACAGCCCTGTAAGAGATTATTATTATTATTATTATCATTATTTCCATTTTAAAGATGAGAAAACTGAAGCTGAAAGCTTAAGTGCCTGCCTGGGGCCATACAGCTAATAAGTGTTTGAGGCAGAATTTGAACTCAGGTTTTCCTGATTTCAAGGCCAAGTATTCACTGTACCACCTATTTTGCTTTTTGCTTTTCTTTAAAATTCCAGAGCTAATGGGAACATTGTAGGTGCTTAACGAAGGCTTGTCGACTAATTGACTGACTGACTTTAGAGTCATGTTTTGAACATGCTGACATGTCACTTTCTTTTATCAGTGGCTAGCTTTTTGATTATTAAAATTTATGGAACTAAGTTGTACTTTTTGCCTTGAGATTCCTTCTCCTCTGGGTTCTGTAACAAAGTGTAATCACATGAGTTTGCATGGGTGGATCAGCATTGATCAAAATTTAGGGATTAGGTTTTTTACCAAGAATGTTGGTGCAGCGCTTTGTTTAAGGTCAAACATTAGGATGAGTGAGAAGAGGTGAAGGAGACTTAAAAGAAACATACAGTAAGAAAAATACAAGGATTCTAACTGAAATGGGATGAAATTTAGGATCCAGATACAACATAGCTCTTGTTAAGATTGTTCCACTCTTCTCAACTGACCCCATTTTCTCCTTCTCACTCTGTCATTCTTGGAGCCACAGAGGCGAAAGTGACATGGTGGTTGTCATAGTGGTCAAAAGCAGCATTGCGTTAGTGAATAGAAAGTCATCCTTAGAAACAGGACAATCTGGTTCAAGCCCTGCCTAGGTAAGTCATTTATCCTCTAAGTGACTCAGCCAACTCTGTCTCCAAGTTGTTAAGACAATTGTCCATCTAGATGAGTAGAAGGGGTTTCCTCTCCAGGCATTATCTATAATAACGAAAGTACAGGCCTGGCCAAAAGAAAAAAAAAAAGAAGAAATGAAAAAAACATTTATCTAAAATTCTATACCTTTTTCTCATTTGATCCTCATAACAACCCCACAAAGTCCTTATAGAGGTTGGACTAGATGTTCTAGGTATCTTACAACTCTAATTTCTTTTTTTTTTCCTTTTTTGGAAATTGAGGTTAAATGACTTGCCCAGGATCACAAGCTATCTGTGTGTATCTGAGGCCAGATTTGAACTCAGATCCTCCTGATCCAGAGTCAGTGTTCTATCCACTGTGCAACCTAGCTGCCCTATAACTCTAATTCTTACCTGCTTATTGATTATCTTCAGCAGAGTGATTTAGTTTGGAGTTAGAAGAGGCCCAGGTGTGAATCCTAGTTCTAACATACTAGCAGGGCTTGCCTGGCTTCTTTCAACACCCAGCTTACATCCCACTTTATACAAGTAGCCTTTCTGGGTCCCTACAGCTGCTAAAGACTTCCTTCTGAAATTATCTTCCATTTACTTCGTGTATATTTTGAATGTACAGAGTTATTTACATGCTGTCTCCCTCATTAGAATGCCCTCCTTGAGGGCAGGAACCATGTTTTTGCCTTTCTTTCTAACCCATATGTTTAGCACAGTGTTTGGCATATAGTAAGTACTTGTTGACTGAATGACTGACTGAAACCATTTAATAGTCAATTAAGCTCTATAACTTTTAGTTTATAAATCTCTAAAATATCTTTGCACACCACCCTCCCCCCACTTCACTGAGTTAGAAAGAGGAAAACCCTTTATAACCTTGTAGCTCTATAGAAATGCAAGATATTATTTATAGATGAAGAAACTGAGACTCAAAGAAGTTAACTTGTTTATCCAGCATTACTTAGCTAGTTAATAGGAAAACCACAGTTTGAACCCCTGTATTGCAACCTCAAGTCTAAGTGCTATTTCTACTATATCACAATTGCCTGATAAAGAACTTTGTTGTTTTTGTTGTTGTTCAGTATTTTGAGTTATGTGTGACTCTTCATGACTCCATTTGGGGTTTTCTTGGCAAAGATACTGGAGTGGTTTGTCATTTCCTTCTCCAGCCCATTTTACAGATGAGGAAAATGAAGCAAACAGGATTAGGTGACTTACCCAGAGTCATTTAGCTAGTAAGTGTCTGAAGTCAAGATTTGAACTCAGGAAGATGAGTCTTCCTGACTCTAGGCACTCTATCTATCCACTGTGCCACCTAGTTGGAGGTCATCTCTTACAACCCTATCATTTTGGGACTGAATAAAGTAAGATCCAGAGAATTAACTTTGTCTAAAGTGACAAGCATAATTAGGAATTCTTTCATCTAGAGCAAAAATAATTGTGGCAATGTAGGAGATAGTATCAATAACATACAAGACAGTCCTACCATTGGTGAATGGGCAGGCAGAGGACTTTGAAGAGAGGTGTGGGGACAGTAGTTAATAGCAGGGAGGACACACGTCCTCTAGGAGAAGAAGTAATATCTGACCCTTCTCAAAGAATCCCCTCTCCCGAAACGTAAAGGGCCTCAATCAAAGCATCATTTACCCCATGATAGTTACAGCTCTGTTCACACAGAGATGAAGCTAGAAATCTACTGTCCTGACTTGCCATAGTGTTTTTTTTTAGTTAAGTCAATTCTAAACTAAAGACAAAAAACTCTCTTTCCCTTGTCTTTCTCATTTGTAGTTTTTGAGACCTTGAAAGGGGAATGAAATGAGGTATCTGAACTGAGCATGGCCAATAGACAGAGGCTTTGGCTGCTACCCATTTAGGGCATTTTTATTGCTGATGGTTGAGTCTGCAGAGATCTGTCCAGGCAGGATGTTTGGCTGGTATACCTTGGGAGGACTGTCCAGGTCTGCTGTAAGGAGAATACCTGCCAAGTCCAAATGAACTAATTTTTTCTTAAAACCACATACTGTTCTCCCACACAATGGGCCCAATGCCACATTTCTATTCCAGTTGGACTGCCAACCCCACCCCCCCAATATTTTATATCTTGCTCTAAAAAAACTAACTAGTGCTAACATAACATTAAGAAAAACTTTTACCTTCCTAGGGAAAATCTATTTAATTTCACCTCTAAGTAATCACAATCAGATTTCGTATCAATGTTTCTTGTGTGGGATACTTAACATTTCTATGGCTTAGATTGTCTTTTTATTAGTTAAAATTCCTTTCAATTTTATGGTATTTTTCGGAAGGTGAGAGGGAGCACAGAGAGCTGCCATACTCTTCAGGGGAAGGCTTTACTAATACTTGGTGTTGCCAGCATTAGATTTGACTGGTGGCCATACCAAACACCTAAGCTCTGAAACTTCTCAAAGAACATACTTTTCCCAGAGAGAACATGCAGTAATGTAACTGGTATGTGCTTGATTAGCTTAAAAATATTTCTTAAGTTAAATTTTACCTAAGATTAAGCTTAGCTCTCTAATAACTAGGTGGTACATGGAGAGAGGACAGGGCCTGAAGTCAGGAAGATTCATCTTCCTGACACAAATGTGCTGCTCTCAGACATATACTAGCTGTGTGACTTTGGGCAAGTCATTTAATCCTGTTGGCTTCAGTTTCTTCATCTGTAAAATGAGCTAGAGAAGGAAATGACAAAGCATTCCAGTTTGGCATTCTCTGCCAAGAAAACCCCAAATGGGGTCACGAAGGGTCAGACAGGACTGAACAACAACAACAAACAGAATTTAAGTTCCTTGAAGACCCAGTCTGATTCCTTTTTTTTTTTTATCCCCAACACCAAACACAGTACCTAGCACATACTAAATTACCTACTAAATTCATTACTAACTTATCTACTAAATTGCCTACTAAATCACCTTATTGATTGAATGTTGATTTTTGTATTGATCGATTAAGCATATACCATTCATTGGCAGCTAGGTGGCACAGTGGATAGAACACCAGACCAGTGAATAGAATACCTGGCCTGGAGTCAGGAAGATCTGAGTTCAAATCCAGCCTCAGACACTTATTAGCTGTGTGACCTTGGGCAAGTCATTTAACCATGTTTGCTTCAGTTTCTTCATCTGTAAAGTGAGCTGGAGAAGGAAATGGCAAACCACTTCAGTATCTTTGCCAAGAAAACCCCAAATAGGGTCAAGAAGAATTAGACACAACTGAAAAATGACTGAACACCAACAACAAATATCATTCATTGCAGAGCAATATGTCATAGAGGCTCTTCAGATATAATATTTCAATTAAATTAAACCTGCTGGTTATTATTCATGCATGAAAGTACTTCTGCTACTAATGCAGATTCCAGTCTTCCCTCTTACTCTTTAGTAGATGTTTTTCTGAATCTCTGTGACAAAGAAAAAATCAATTTAAAAAACCTTCTTGGTAACTTTCTGATAAGGATCATCTCCAAACTTATTAATCTAGTTCTTTGATTATAGTTTGAGTCTAGGCTTGTGACTGAAGCCTTTCCAGATTAGTAGGACAGTTAGATATTACATTCCCGGGTTACCTGTGAACTACAGTGAGATTTCAGATTAAGACTTGGAGATTGACATGGAATGTTTATGATGAAACCTCAATTTCCTTCCATGGTCAGAAGGAGATAACTTAGTTTTAACTTCCAAAATCAACTTATTAGATAGGTGTACCTCATTCATTTTATCTATTTCCCTTTGATATATCCAAATATCCAAAGAAATAATCTATGGATTATAAATATTCCCAGAAAAATTTCAAGAAAACAAAAATCTGAACACCATATTCTATAAGAACATCTAAACACCATTTTCTATAAGAAATCTTATAGAAAAAATTGCCTGAAAATATTGAAAGCAAATGGTAAAGTTCAGATTGAGGTAATCCATAGAACACCATCAGAAAAAAACCCAAGGGTTAAATCATCAAGAAATGTTGTAATCAAATTTCAGAGTTGTATCAAAGAATACATTTTATGGGTAGTAAGAAAAAACTCTTTAAATACCAAGGATCATAAATCAGAACAGCACAGGATTACTTCACAGTTACAATAAATCGAAGAAAAATTTGAATATGATATTCTTAAGATCAAAAGAGTATGACTAGCACCTAAAAATAACATATCCTGCAAAGCTGAGCCTAAGCATCATAGAAAATAACTGGATATTAACAAAAATGGAAGGATTTGAACAATTCTTTTAAGAGGAGTTAAGAGTTAAACAGGGAATTATTCACTATGCAAACTGACCAAATAACAGAAAGCTAAATATTTTTATGTAGTAAGTAAAGAAAAATGAAAGGTTTATTTTCATCAGGCTAGGGACATGCATGTGGGGTGGAGGATTTTTTTCTGTTGGTTGTCTGATTTTCATTAAAAAACATAACCCACACACTGGGTGACTGAGAGGGTAAATAGAACACCAACTGGCTAAATAATTGGAGTAAAAGATACATAAGGTAATAATTCTTTCTTATGTGGTCATTTTATTTACTAAAAGTGGACATAAAGAACATTTTATGTGAAACCCAGAAAAAAAGGCAATCTGAGAAGAAAAATAGAGAGTTCTGAGGACTAAGAGAAAAAAAAATCCCCTCAGATAAAAATACTGAGAGAACATGAATAAAAGCAGCTCAGAGGCAACAGTAATGATTGATGTTAGAGATGGCTACAGTGCATTGTTTTCCACTAGCTAATTTGAACAGAGCTGTTTATAGGACTTTGGAGTTTATTGCTGGGAAACCATGAATCAAAGAATTGTTTTAGGACTATGGGATTATGTTATATGGACTATTTGTGTTACAGCTGACAGATATGTGGATCTGGTGCTTTTCAGCCTAATAGATAAGGGGTCACTACACATGACAAAGCCCTGAGTTGAGAATCAGAAGTCAAATCAGAAGATCTAGAGTCAATAAGTGAACAAATTGAAACAGAAAGAGAGAGAGAAAGAGAGAGAGAGAAATCAATGAAAGAAGCTGCTTATAGAAGGTAAGCCATCAGAAAAAAGAAGACAGAATGTCAGAGACATCAGAGCTGAGATGTTTATAAGAATTGAGACCGGTTCAGTATTCATATGCCTCACTATTAGGTTTCTGTTAAGTACATGCCCACTTTCTCCCCCACCTTAGATATTGGGCTTTGGTGGAAGACAGACCTAGGTTTATTGGTGGACTGTTATGTTTTGATTCTTCCTGCTTTTGCCTTCTATAGAGTAAATGTTATTATTATTCTTACTTTTGCCTTTTTGTTTAGTGTTTCATGTTTATGAGTTAACAGTGTCTGTTGGTGGAGTTGCGAAGTGGTCCAACCACTCTAGAGAATGATTTGGAATTATTCCCAGAGGGCTCTAAAACGGTACCTATCATTTGAACCAATAATACCACTACTAGTTCTGGATCCCAAAGATATCAACGAAAATGGAAAAGAACCTATATGTAAAAAATATTTATAGCAGCACTTTTTGTCATGGCAAAGAATTGGAAATTGAAAGGATACCCATTAATTGGGAAATAGCTAAACAAACTGTGATTTATGATTGTGATGGAATACTGTTGTGCTATGAGAAATGATGAGCAAGATGGTTTTTCTGAAACTTATATGGGAAGACTTATATTAACTGATGCAAAGTGAAATGAACAGAACCAGGAGAACACTGGAAACAATAACAGTAATATTATAATGATGATTAGCTGTGAAAGTTGGATACTCTGATCAATACAATGATCCAAGGCAATTTCAAAGGACTCATGATGAGAAGTCTGAGTACAGATTGAAATATATATTCTTTACTTTATTTTTATTGCTTTTATTTTTGCAACATGGTTAATATGTAAAATATGTGTTACATGATTTCTCATTTATAGTTGATATCACATTGCTTGCCTTCTCATTGAATATGGGAGGGAAAGGAGGGAAGGAAAGAATTTGGAACTCAAATTTAAAAAAAAAATGGAATGTTAAAAATAATAATTATTTTTTTTAGAGTTAGTGGCATTATGACTGATTTGTATAAATGGGAAGCACATTGGTGGGAACGCATGAGGCAGAGACATGAATGTCACCTGACACCAAAATTATCTCTAGGAATCTGAGAGTGAATTGTGGTAATTTGGCTGCTCGTGACCATTCTATCCAGAAAAAGCCTTCCATACCTGTCATTATGTGTTTAAGATGGGTTGATGAATCAGTTCAGAGAAATAGAGAATGGAGGTTGGTTATATGGTGAAATTCTATTCAAAATAATTAGAAATGCATAAAATATCTGTGTTAACCTACTAAGGCACATACAAGATTTATATAGATATAACTACAGAACGTTCTTTACAGAAATACAAAGATACATAAGTAATTGTAGAGGTGGTCATTGCCCATGGTTGGGCCATGTCAATGTAATAAAAAGGACAATATTAGTTCAATCAACTCACAGATTTAGTGGTCTATCAATCAAATTACCAAGGGAACAATTTTGTACTTCACAAAAGAATAACAAAATTACTTTGGAAGCATAAAAAATTTAGTATCTTAAGGGAAATAGAAAAAAGTTTGAATGAAGGTGTCATAGCATTATCAGATCTCAAACTATATTGAAAAGCAATAGGCATGAGAAACATTCCATATTGGGGAAAAAATAAAACCAACAGAAGTTCAATGGAACAACTTGAATCAGCACAAAGAAGAAACAATTAAGAATGATAGCCCAGTACTTACTCAGTCCAAGAATATAAGTTGCTTGGGGAAAGATTTAAAAAAATAAATAAAACCAAAGCTTTGTTTTTGACAAGCATCAGTGGGAAAGATGGAAAGCAGTTTGAAAGAATGAGGCTTAGACCAGAATCTCATACCATACACCACAACAAGCTCAAAATGAATATATGGCCTATAAAAAGTTATTTCATTTTTTTAAAATTAAAAAATAGCAAGACATAGAAAGAGAAATTTCATTTAAAGTTACTGTAGACATTATAAAATATTTAGGAGTCTATCTACCGAAACAAACCCAGGAACTATATGAACACAATGACAAAACATTTTTCACACAAATAAGGTCAGATCTAAATAATTGGAAAAACATCAGTTGCTCATGGGTAGGCCAAGCTAATATAATAAAAATGAAAATTCTACCCAAATTAATTTACTTATTCAGTGACACACCAATCAAACTACCAAAAAATTATTTTATAGAGCTAGAAAAAATAATAACAATCATTTGGAATGACAAAAGGTCCAGAATATCAAGGGAACTAATGAAAGGAAATGCAGAGGAAGGTGGCCTAGCCACTCCAGATCTTAAATTGTATCATAAAGTAGCAATTATCAAAACTACTTGGTCCTGGCTAAGAAACAGAGTGGTGGATCTGTGGAATAGGTTAAGTATGCAAGACACAGTAGTCAATGACTATAGTAACCTACTATTTGATAAACCCAAAGACCCCTACTTCTGGGATAAGAACTCATTATTTGACAAAAACTGCTGGGAAAACTGTAAAAGAGTATGACAGAAACTAGACATAGATCGAAATCTCACACCATATACCAAAATAAAGTCAAAATGGATTCATGATTTAGATATAAAAACTGATACTATAAGCAAACTAGGAGAACAAGGAATAGTTCACCTATCAGGGTGTATGGAGAACAGAAGAATTCATGACCAAACAGGAGATAGAGAACATTACGAAATGCAAAATGGATAATTTTGCACAAACAAAGCCAATGCAACCAAGATTTGAAGGAAACTAGAAAATTGGGAAAGAATTTTTACAACCAGTATCTCTGATAAGGGCCTCATCTCTAAAATATATAGAGAATTAAAGTCAAATTTATAACAATACAGGTCATTCCCCAATTGATAAATGGTCAAAGGATATGAACAGGCAGTTCTCAGATGAAGAAATTAAAGCCATCTATAGTCATGAAAAAATGCTCTAAATCACTATTGATTAGAGGAATTCAAATCAAAACAACTCTGAGGTACCATATAACACCTATCAGATTGGCCAACATGACAAAACAGGTAAATGATAAATGTTGGAGAAGATGTGGGAAAATTGGAACACTAATGCATTGTTGGTGGAGTTGTGAAATGATCCAACCATTTTGGAGAGCAATTTGGAACTATGCCCAAAGGGCTTTAAAAATGTGCATACCCTTTGACCCAGCAACAGCACTTCTAGGTCTGTATTCCAAAGAGATCATACAAATGGGAAATGGACTCACATGTACAAATATATTTATGGCAGCTCTTTTTATGGTGGCAAAGAATTGGAAATTGAGGGTATGCCCATTAATTGGGGAATGGCTGAACTAGTTGTGGTATATGAATGTAATGGGATACCATTGTGCTATAAGAAATGATGAGCAGGCAGACTTCAGAAAAACCTGGAAAGACTTGTATGGACTGATGCTGAGTAAAGTGAGCAGAACCAGGAGAAAGTTTTACATAGTAACAGCCACCTTGTACAATGACTAATGTTGGTAGACTTAGCCCTTCTCAGCAATGCAAGAATCTAAGACATCTCCAAAGGTCTCATGATGGACAATGCTATCCACATCCAAAGAAAGAACTATGGTATGTGAATGCAGATTGAAGCATACTGTTTGCTACTTTTTCTTCTGTTTTGTTTTGTTTCCTCTTTCTGGTGGTTCCTCCTATTGGTTCTAATTCTTCCTTACAATATCACTAATGTGAAAATATGTTTAATAGGAATGTATATGTATAGCCTATATTAGATTGTGTGCTGTCTTGGGGAGGGAGGGGGAGAAAAATTTTAAACTCGAAAGCTTATAGAAGTGATTGTTGTTAAATCGAAATAAACTAATAAAGAGAAAAAAATTAAAAAAGAACAAAACCATGTATCTTTCATAACTGTGACTATAGAGAGAATTCCTAACCAACAAGACATAGAACAAATCATAAAAAAAATTTACTTTTGTCCACGTAAAATAATAAAAAGCTTTTACATGAATAAAATAAATGAAGCCAGAAGTAGAACTATTATGTGTCAGACACTATGCATTCTACTTTACAAATATTATTTCATTTGATCCTCACAAAAACCCTGGAATGTACTGTTATTATCCACATTTTATAGTTGAGGAAACTGATTCAAACAGAGATTTAAGTGACTTGCCTAAGATTACACAGCTAGTGTCTGAGTCTGGATTTGAACTCAAAACTTCCTGATACCACCTAACTACCTCAATAGGAATTCCATGAATTCACTTGTGGGTCATTGGATTGGGATGCTTGGTCTTAGATTTGGCTTTTCTGATTGTGAAAGTAGGGATGGGGGTGTATTAAAATGTTATAATTGAAAAAGAATGAAAGGATCATTTCTAGGTTAATTTACTAATTCTTCATAGAAGGAAAATAACCCGAGAGAGAAGTGCCTTCTTTGTTCAAGGTCATAGAGTGAGTTACAGACAGAGGTAAAACTGGAACCAAGGTCTCTTGAGTCCTCATCCAAAGCTCTATCACAGCACTGCAGAGATACCAATGAACATTTGCATATTGAATGATACTTTGAAATTTTGAGCTAGATTCTTATTTTTACCCAGAGGTACAACTGAACTTTCTACGTGAGGTTCCCCCCTACACACTTGTACGTATTAATTTGTTTACTTCCTGGTAAGAGCCAGTACTTTTCATTATTATTATTATTATTATGTTCCTTTGTTATAATTAAGAGATTCTGAACATTTAGGATCATCTGTGTTGAAGTGGATAAGAAATTCTACCTAGCAAGAGTTTCGCAATCTTGATCTCCTAGAAAGGAGAAATGGAAGGAAAGTATTAAAAGGATACCCTTTTTCCCCTGTGTGTGTTAATGAGCAAAACCATAGGACATCTTCTGTCAGTCGGGCTACAGGCTACTATAAATTACATTTATTGCATGCCAACAGATTCTAATAAACATTATTTAAAAATAGCAACAGACAGTCCTTTGTATTGTAATGTCATGTGCTCTGTTTGTGGTTACACATTTGGGCCTCCTTTAATCAGTGGACTTTGAGAGGAAGTTGGTGAACTCAGGTGAAGTCACTGGCACATCTCACTTAATTAAAAATTGTTCCAAAAGAGCATTATGAGTCAAAATAATCATCATGAACATTTTTGTACCCTGGAGCCTTTTTAGTTCATCAGGGTTTGCATATTAATTTTTTTTAAACTAGAGCAGCTGAGATTTCTGAAATGGAAAATAAACACTTCATACTTTGAAGAGTGCATGATCTCGGTGGTGTGAATGCCCTCTCTACCAGTGCAGATTGCGGCTCATTCACACCTTCCTATCCTGCTCAAATGCTTCACACCCCTCCAGAAATTCATGAGACCCATGCATTATTGAAGGCTTTCCTTTGCTTTTTTTTTTTTTGAAAGAAAATGAAAGAAGAAAAACTGAATTGTTGGTGGGTGATTTAACTTTGAAGTACAATAGACAAAGTAAAATGGATGCTAAGCAGTTCTTTTGTGGATTTAATTGGTGCCAAAGATCAAATTAGAGAATTCATGTTGCAAATCCCTGCTTTTTTCCTGAAGGAAAGCATCAGAAATTACTATTCTGGGCCCCTAAGTAAAAATGTTAAGAATGCACAAATCCCAACTCCATCCCTTCTTTATTTTTAATAGTCTCTTTGCAATGGTTAGATGATCCTTGTAGCTATTAGTTGAAGTATCTAAATCAGCTGTGACAATTGGGATTGACTAGGACAATGTGGGGCTAAGAGACAAGAAATATGAATTCTAGCACCAGGTCTGCAACTTAGTAGATCTGTGATCCTGGAAAAGTCACTTAGCCTTTTGGGGGTCTTAGTTTTTTATCATAAGACCATAGATTTAGAGCCCGAAGGGAACTTAGACATAATCAAGTCCGACCCACTCACATGACAGAGTAGGAAACTAATCATCCAAGAAGTTGAAAGATTTCCCTAGGATCACATAGTTTTAATTGTCAGAGATGGGATTTGAACTCACTTGTCCTTGCTGCTAAGTCCAGTGCTGCTCACCTGTAAAATGAAAACATGGCATCAGATTATATAGAAGGCACTTTTGTGGGAGGGTCTATTATACCCCCAGACAGAGGTAAAACTGGAACCAAGGTCTCCTGAGTCGTAATCCAAAGCTCTATCACAGCACTGCAGAGATACCAATGAACATTTGCATATTAAATGATACTTTGAAATTTTGAGCTAGATTCTTATTTTTGCCCTGAGGTACACCTGAACTTTCTATGTGAGGTTCCCCAGACAATTAATTACTACAAGATAAACAGGTGCTTTCCATTATGCTGCTTAGGGATAGTGTTCTTTCTCATGGGAAAACATTTTTCCATAGTTTCTTCACATTAGCAATACCTACTCTACCCACAGGACTTTGTAGTAATGTTGATCTTTCTAGAAGCACAATACAATAGATAGGCCTACAGTCTGATTCCACATTTTTATAGTGTGTATGCTGAGTTACCACATAATCACTCATTTGGAGAAGGCTGTGCTGCCTTGATACGGGTAGGAGAATCTGATCAAATCTCTTTCTCATGTAAAAATTCCTAGAATTCACAGAGTATGCAGATTGCTGCAGTAAGTGTCATGACAAGGCTGTGGGTTCATTTAATATTTGCCTTGGCAGGGCCAAGTCTCGGTCCCCGTCCTTTTCCTCTATTTTAGCTCCTTTCATCTTGGCCTTTCTTAGGGGGTGCTGAGTCTTAGTCTTAACTTGCTCCTTTATTTCAGAGTCAGAAATCCTGTGGCTTTGGTGAATGAATAGCTTTTTCCTCTCCCTAAGCACTACTGCTTTATGGACAAAGAAGATTGACCACAGGAGAAAGGTCTTTGCTGGGTCTGACCTCTTTTCCACAAAGAATGGAAAGGGGGCTTGATAGAGAAAGAAGTCCTGCAGGCACCTCCTCTCAAATATGGGAGGTAGGAGGGGTGGAGAGGAAGAGCTGAGCTTATTGGGATGTCATAATCACAACCCAATTGTCTCCTCTTGCTGTGACTGGAAAGGGGGGGAGGTGGAGGAAGAGAAGGGGCCCAGGCCCATTGAGTGTAATGAACATGTAGGTGAAACTTTGGGAGGAAGGAGAAAAGGGTGGGGATGGGGATAACGTCTTGGGGTCCAGAGCATTAACGTACACCCATTCTTCCAGACCCTGTCCTGCTGCCTAGGGTTCTGGAATCCTTTCAAGCAGGCCCCGAATGTAAAAAAAAAAAACAAACCATCTAATTCATCTCTCTGTTTCTCACATTTTATGTTCAATATGACAATATCTTCTCTTCTAAAATCCCTTCCAGCTCTAACATTTTATGATTTTGGACATTACCAAGATTATTGAGTGGATTATTCTATAATCTATTTCTCTGACAGGAGATAAAAAAAGCCACAATTACAGTAGCAGAATTTAAAATTCAAGACAGGCTCTAAAATTCCGTAATCACCTCCCTGTTCTGACCCTCAAATTATACCTCAAGCTGACATATTTTCCCTCAGAGCAACTGTTATCATGAAATAATATATAGGTATCGCTTTTTAAAAGACTCTTTAAAGGAACTTCAAGGTCATTTAGCTCAACCCCATCATTTTAGGTATGAGGAAACTGAGGCCTAGAGAAGTTATGTGACTTGCCCAAGATTGGACTATACAGCCTTTGAGGTCTGTTCCCCTCTGGACCCATGATCCTATGATCCTACTTTCACACTGATTGGGATTCTTAACCTTTCTTATGTCATTGACCCCTTTGGCAGTCTGATGAAGCCTATGGACTCCTCAGAATAATGTTTTTAAATACATAAAAGAAATCCATAGAATTCCAAAAGAAAACTATATTGAAACATAATTATAAAAAAAATTAAGTTCCTAGATTCCAGAATAAGAGCCCTTGAGTCTCAATAAGATAGTAAATCTCAGAAGTGGTATTTGTACTTGAGTTCTCTGATTCCAAATACATTGCTGTTTCCACTAATAGAAGGAGAGAGGGAGAGTGGGAGAGATGGTAACTTGAGTGCAGTAAGTTGTAATAATGAAATATTGATGTTCAGTAAGCGAAAGGGCACCATAGAATCAGAAATAAACTTAACATGGTTTCCATGCAACTTAATACACATAGTGCTTAATACAGTGTGATTGCTCAATTATGGCTTCACAGAGCTGGATTCACATGGGACCGCAAAGTTTTCAGGCCTGCCGCTAGTGATTTCCTGGAGGGATTTTAGCACTTGGTCACACATTATGGAACATAATAAATTGCACTATCTCTATAAATAGATCTTGGCTTCAGACAGAATAACCAAGTCTACCCAAGCTATAGGAAGTTAAGAAATGATATATGTGCTTCATTTATTTGAATTTTAAAAGATAGTTTTGAGATAACTCTGAAGATGGTGGTCAGACTACCAAAGGGGTCTTTAATACAAGGTAAGCTAAGAACCCCAGTTAGTGAGAACATAGGATTCTAAGATCATGATCTAGAGCAGGAAGGAATGTCTAGGAAAGTCATGTAACTTCCCTGGTTCTCATTTTCCTCCTATGAAAAATAAGGAGGTTGAGCAAGGTCCAAAATGGATGAACCTATGAGACGTGCTTTCATGACAACAGCAGTGGAGTATGAGACAGGCCAGGACTATACAAAGCTACAACAGTCCCAGTAGAAGTATGCAGAGCCTGGCCCTAACACAAAGTCCCAATAAGAAAAGTAAGTCAGGAAGAATGAGTAAACAGAAAAGGATAAAGTGCTGTTATGATGCCAAAGACGCCCAAGACACAACCCAGAAGAGGAGAATAACTCCAAAACATGCACAAGCAAAGTCTCAAGGAAAAATACAGCTTGGTTACAAGATCAATCAGAAATCCTAGAAGAAATAAAGCAAGAGGTTTTTTTAAGTTTAAAAATGATATAAATGTAACAAAAGTGAGAGAGGAAAGAAGTGGAAAGGAAATGAAAGATTTGGAGGAAAGACTTGGAGCGAGAATTGAACAAATTAGCACAAGTGGTACAAAATCTCACTCGAATAATAGATAAGCTGAAAATTCTAATGGACCAAACAGAAGTTAATGTCTCTCTGAGACAAAAAGAAATGTTAAAATAAAGTCAAAATTGTATTTAAAAAAAAGAAAAATGTAACGTATCCCTTCTCAAAAATAGCTATCCTAGAAAACAGTTCAAGGAAGTATAACTTGAGATATAAATTAAGATATGTTCTGAAAGCCATAACTAGACCCCCAAAAAGAGCTTGAATATTATATTTCAATAAAACACGAAAAACTACCCATACATATTAGAAGAAGAGGGCAAAGTAGAAATTTAAAAAAAAACAGCCTTATTGATCACTTCCTGAAAGAAACCCCAAAATGAAAATTCCCAGGAACATAATAGTCAAAATCCAATGCTTCCAATTCAAATAAAGGGGAAAAGTACTGAGAGTGGCAAGGAAGAGGTCAAGTGACACCATAGTCAGTATCACACAGATTTAATAGCTATTAATTAAAAGGAGTGGAGACTGTGGAATACAATGGTTCAAAAAGGCAAAAGATATAGGCTTATAACCAAGAACAACTTACCTACAAAACTGAATATAATCTCACAGGGGAAAAATGAACCTTAATGAGATAGAGGACTTTTAAGTATTCCTGACAGAAAGACCAAAGCTGAGTAGAATTTTGAAATATAAACACAAAAGTAAAGGGAAACAAAAAAAGTGGATTGCTTACATTCTAAAGGAGGTAGGGAGCAATAATACAAGAGTCCTTTCAAACCCCTAATGTCTTTAGGGGTCATAGAGGAGTCTAATCAGACAGAGGGCCTGGGAGTGATTTTACTATGTTTTGATGCTATCAAAAGAAGAAGGGAGATGGAGGGGATGGAAGTATACAAAAGGAAAAAGGAGAAGCAATGAAGGAGATTTTAACTCATAATTGAAGGTACAGGTAGAAATCTATACAAACAAGGAAGGAGTAGGGGCATAGAAAGTCATTTGAACCTCCCTCATGTTCATGTGAACTGATCAAAAGAGGGTCCAATAGGTACTCATCAAGATTTTGGAATAGAAATATATTCAACTCTGCAGAGAGACAGGAGGGAAAAGGGAGAGGGGAAAGGTGGAAGAAGCAGAGTAAATTCAGTGAGAGATTATTCATAAGCAAAACAAACCCTAAACTCAGAGAGGGGACTGTGAAGATGGGGTTTAAAAGGAAAGAAACAAAGGGCAAGAACTTATGATTGGGATCTAGCTAAGTGGAAGAGAAAAGGGGCAAAGAACTGATGATCAATATGTGCTATGATAACAACACTGTAAAAGTGAACAATTTGGAAAGACTTAAGCGGGCTGAGGAATGCAACTCCCAGCCATGTTTCCAGAGGACCAATTATGAAATGTGTTACCAATTTCCTGACAGAGAAGTCATGGACTACATATGTAGAATGAGACACATATTTTTGCACCTGGCCAATGTGGGAGTTTGTTTTGTTTGACTATGCATATTTGTTACTAGGTTTTCTTTTTCTTTCTTTCTTTTTTCCAGTGGTGGTGGAGTGAATGTGGGAGAGGGAGATAATAAATGCTTGTTATTTCTGAAATAAAAATTAATTAAAAATAAATAAGATAATTTTACCTGAAGAGTTCAGTAAATGAGGCAAGATTATTTATAATATAGATAAGTTGCCTACTTCACCCTTCTAGTATTCATTAAGTTTTCATATTACCCTTGGAGAAGTCATGGATTATGTAACAAATTGTAATTAACTGTAATAGTAACAATTGACATTAGAATATGGCACCTTAATATTTAGACTTTTCTTTAAAGAAATTAAATTATTGAATGTCAGGCCTGGAAGCAATACTCTTAGACAAAGCTAAGGAAACTGAGGCACAGAAATGAGAGGCAATTTTCCCAAAGCCTAGGATTACACAGTGTCAGTAAAATAACTTTCAACTACGGCGAATTCAACTGGATTAATGAATTATACTGCAGAAAATAGTCTTAAGGGAAATACTTTTATATGGGGAAAATAAGAAGTTGAAATATATGTAATAGGTACTCCAATAGATATATGATCTCTTTAATGTTAGGACTGCCATAATTTATTTCACTGAATATCCATTCCTGCCCACCCTATGTTCTTATCCAATATCCTCAAACAGATCTACCACAGGGGGTTGACACCTTACATAGATACCAATGGAGCATGCCAGCTGACCATTGGTAATGAATGAATGAATGAGTGAGTGAGTGAATGAAAAAGAATTTATTAAGTTCTTACTTTGTGCCAGGCATTGTGTTAAGTGGTAGGGATAGGAATATAAGCAATCAAGGTAACATAGGGACCTTGGTGGAAGAATTCCAGGACAGATAGGACTGCCAGCCTCCAGAGAAGCTGTGAGAAGCCAGGGAGCCAGGGTGGAAGCCTAGGAAGGTCACTTGTCTGTCATGGATGGCATGTGCAAACGTCATCTGCCTCTGGAATCATGAATGACTGTTGTATTGATCATAGTTCTTGCAACATTCCAAGCTATTTGTTAAAAAAAATGGTGCCTCTAAAATGCTTTTGGTTGCTTTTGGTTACATTTTATTCTCTCAAGATCTCTCAAGTTTCTTCCACCATCTCTTAAATGCTATTTAAATTTGCTTAATAAAGCATTTCTTCTTAGTCCAGCCCCTGTCTAAGGCATCAAAATCACAGAACAATAAATATGTTAACTAATGTAATGATGCTTTATGATGATGACTAATCACCATGACCAGCCAATTCTAGCTAAGAACTATTTATTACATTTACTCAGGGCATATTGAATACATGAACCAGGAACTAAATTTTCTGTATTTGTTGAAACAAATTTTATAAATGGGGCATTTTGGTGTATCAAAGTCCTTCTCCTCCTCTTCCTCCCCCCTTATCTGCCACCTCAAAAATAAACTCTTAGCCAGAGTCTGAACCAAAGAAAATAAAGGTTGCTCCTTTTCAAGGTTAGCCAATTATCCACCAAGGCCTCCCAACTTGTCATCCTTAACCCTACAATTACTAATGGCATCTCCTGGGTATATTAATAAAATTAAGAATTAGGTAATAGGGACTTGGCTAATTCATAAATAATACACCTTTTCTTTTGACTAGGGAAAGAGTAAAAAGCGGCACAGCATAAAAATGGAAGCTTTTGTAGCCCGTGGTTGGAAGTAAATGAAATAATATGTCCTTTATAATAGCTTCAATATTTTCCTTTCTTAAAATTAGAGAGCTGGAAGGGACCTCAGGATATCATACAGTCTATGTATTGGTCTCTACTTAGGCAAGATTCTCATTTGGTAAGAAGGGCAACTGAGTCTAATGAGGACAAGGAACTTGCCCAAAGTTTGGTTGGGCAAGCAGCGGATAGACTTTCTGTTTCACATCCAACTATCCATCCATGGTGGGGGATTGCTGTGATGTTTAGATTTTGATAATCCTTACTACAGTTGTCCCTTCCATATCAAGGAGGTTAGGGGCACAGCATCCCCACTATTTGGAAAATCTGCATAAAATTTTTGTGCTTCCCTTTGCAGTTTAAACTATGCAAGATACTGGAAACTACAGATGCAAAGATCACTGTGAGATCACTGTGAGATGTCACGTGAGAGATTGCCATAAACACACTTGGCATCCCCAGACCAGTGGGGAGAACCACAGTTCTTTTAGTACAAATTTCATTTTAAGAAAAAAAAAGTGTAACTGCTCATTTATATTATTAGACAGTGAAATACATACTTGTACAGGTAATATTATACAAAACAGTACATAAATTTTATGTATTTATGAGTTACTAAACTTTTAAAGATATTTCCACATTTCTAGTCTTTGTATGTTGTCTGCTGGCTTTCACATTCTTTTCACGAACTTTAACTTTTTACTTATTTTAACTTTAAAAAAGAAATTGTATATATTTGTGATAGTAAAAGATAAATATGTTGATATTATACAATACTGTACATATATTTTATGCATTTCTGAGTTTCTAAACCTTTTTTGTGTTGTCTGTGGGCCTTCACATGTCATCTGCCCCTTCTGCAAAACTCCTCCAAAATTCCCATTTAATTTCTTATGCCAACCCACAATATATCGAAACTGCAATGGGGAAAGTCATGATGTAGAAAAGACAACTGTATTGAAAATGAGGGAGCACCCTCCCTTCTCACCTGCCCCAGTACCCCCTCCCCAACTCAGGTCCCATCCCAACCTTCCTGCCAATATCCCTTTCCTTATTTTCTTTCTTCACTAAACACTGATCTCCAACCTCAGTTTTTACACCTCTTCCCCTTTCCTTTCCAGTGGTGGTATGCCAATCTCCAATAGGCTCTCCATTCTTCAGTGAAGACACCCCTGTGTACCCTAAGGACTCTTGGACCTTGTCATATGCCCTGTTATAAGACTTTTTGGACCTCCAGTGCTGTCCAAGAGTGTGAGCGTCCTGGAGGCAAAAATGGTCTGCTTTTTCTATTTTTATTTCTAACTCTTAGCATCGTGATTAGAATGATAAGCACTTAATAAATGCTTTCAATTAATTAATTAATCCATCTCTTTACAATTGTTTTCCCCATTGTATTTATCTCCTCTGTTTTGTGGGGGCAGATGAAGAAATTTGCCTGTGGTAGTCTGAATTCCCCCTCTAATCTTCCTTAGTACTATATTTGTGACCCAGACTACTCTTCCACCTGGGAGGGCAAGCAGGAGCTTGGGTGACAGACTTGTGGTCCTCTGGGCATCTGCCTGACAAGTTCAGGCCTTGCAAGGCAAGTTCCTTAACTATGGACTTCTTGTTAAATGGAGATGGTACAGGAGCCAGGACACAGAATCCATAGGAGAGGAAAACTCAGCAGGGATAATGCATCCCAAAGATTTTCCCTAAAAGCTCCCTATCTCTTGACTGAGCTAAGCCCCTAACAGTGGGAAAGATTTCCCAGTAAGCAGGAATCTTTGGGACAACCACGCTTGACTGATTTGCCCTATGCATCTTCATGTTCCAATATGACCAAACTGTATTTCCAGACCTTGAATACCTGCCTCCTTCCATGTTTTTCTTGTTGTTCAATCATTTCAGTCATGTCTGACTCTTCATGAACCCATTTTGGTTTCTTTGGCAAAGATGCTCGAATGGTTGGCAGTGGTCCTTCTCCAGCTCATTTTACAGATGAGGAAACTGAGGCAGAGTTAAGTGACTGGTCTAGGGTCACACAGCTAGTAAATATCTGAGGCCAGATTTGAACTCAGGAAGATGAGTCTTTCTGATTCCAGGCCTGGCACTCTATCCACTGTGCAACCTAGCTACCCCTAGCATTGGTAGACAGCAATTATTCTGAAAGAGTTATTCTGAAAAGGACTTAGGGATTTTAGGGGACCGAAAGCTCAATATGAGTCTGAAATGTGATGTGGCAGTCAAAACATCTAATTTTGGATCATATTGGATGGCATTAAAGGGGCAGAGCTTCTACATATAGGGAGGTGAATTTTCCCATTGTATTCTGTCCTTGTCAGACCTCATATACAGTACTGCGTATGATTGCAGGAGTATTAGTTTAAGAAGAATGTTGGTAAGCTAGAAAGATTTCAAAGGGCACCAATGGTGCCATGGTGGTGGAGGGCCGTGGGCCCGTGTCACTTGAGAATCAATTGAAAGAACTGGGTATGTTTAGGTTGAAGAAGAAAACTCTCAAAGTTGGAAGGACATTCTATCTGTTACAGAGTGTGGAACAGCCCTAGAGAGCAGGGCTAGAAGCAAAGAGTGGTAGTTGCAAAGACATAAATTTAAATTTCGTGTCAGGAAAAACTTCCTAATAATAAGGGCTCTCCCAAAGTGGGCAGCTAGGTAGCAATGGATCAAGTGCTGGGCCTGGAGTAGGAAGACCTGAGTTCAAATAAGACCTCAGACACCAGCTTTGTGACCCTGGGAAAGTCATTTAACACTGCTTGCCTCAGTTTCCTCATCTGTAAAATGAGCTGCGGAAAGAAATGGCAAACCACTCTGGTATCTTTGCCAAGAAAACCCCAAATGGGGTTGTGAAGAGTCAGACATGACTGAAATACCTGAACAACAACAAAGTGGAATGGGTTGCCTCACAAGGTGGTAGCTTCCCCCTCTTTGGAGGTCTTCAAGTAGTCCTTTATTCTTAGGTTACACATCCATTGGCGGATGTATGTGTTGAGGTTCCTCCCATCTCTCAACTTGTCTCCTTCCCTAAACAAGGCACAGGTAGAGCTCCTGATGCACAAGTATAGAGCACTGTTTCAGTTGTGCTTGTCCACCCTTGTCCATCCAAAGATAACATGTTTATAAGACCCTGAACCATTTTCCGGAACCATTTATCCAGGAAAGGAGGTTGCATTCTTTCTGGATATTCTTGGTGAAAATATGAGTAGTACCAAGGTGTATACACAGACATAGACACACACATACACACACACACACACACACACACACACACACACACACACACACACTCTATCTGTTGCCATGTCTGTTCCTTAGAACTGTCCTTCTCTGCTATTCCATAGTATCAAGGGCCTTCTATAGTGTGTAATCTAAAATATCCCCTACCTCATTTGCTTCCTGTGATTCAAAATAAATGAGTGCTGATTATTCCCACTGTTGCTGTGAGAATTTGGGATGGTATGCAGGTTTTAACTAAGATATATGGAATGCAGTGTGAATTTCCCAGCCCCTACGTAGCCCTACTTAATATTTCTTGTTTCAACCACCAGATAATGTTAAAGAGTCCTCCAGAAGGCCTTTGAGCTATTGACTTTATTTGTTCTGGCTCTGGCATAGGAGCACCCATTGTTTTCCATTGGGTCCATTCCCATGATTGGAAGAGGGCTTACTCCATGACTGGATGATCAGATCATGGGAGCATAATTGGATGGAGGCTAGCTGGGTTGCAAAGACCCCTATGTAAATGTCATTTCTATGCTCCCAAGGCAGGCAATTTCCCAGTCTCTGGATGATCTGCTAATCAAAGACATAGGATACACTCCTGTGTGATCTGAAACAAGAATCATCAAAGTGCATTGCATCGCAATGGGCAAATTCAGCCATGGGCAAATACGTGCCCATTTACATTGCAGACCAATGGTGAGATGGTGCAGAAAATGTGTTATCTGTTCCTTAGCCCTTCCTAATTCTCCATTGGGCAGAGGGTGGTACATTGTTGTGAGAAGTAGCTGAACTACCAATCTCTTCTAGAAGCCCTTCCAGAAGGGGCACATAAACTGTGCCATCTATCAGATATTATCTGTACCAAACGTCCATATGATCTGACAATGTTCTTTAGGATATACCAAATTGCTTAGGATACAGAAGGCAACTTTGGACATGGATTCAGATAGCATACTTGTGAGAAATTGTATACCATTACAGAAATGGTCATGTAATTTAAAGATAAAGGCAGATCTCTTAGGAAGATGCCCATCCCTGAATAATTTTCCTTAGTGATGGGGACCTGATCTCAATTGTAGATGGTCAAGTATAAAACTCTCATCCTGAATTTGTTGGAAATGTTATCACTGTTCAGGTCTTTTCATATATTCTCTATTTTCTGGCTTTAGAACAGCCAGAAATATATTCCTCATACGGAATTCCTTATCACAGAATACACAAGATACCTAGAGAATCACAGGTATGTCATATGAGTTCCTAATTGCCTTTCCTAATAGTATAGCAGTCAAATTCACAAACAACAAGACAAAAGGACTTATAAGGGAAAAGCCTGGACCAACCTCGTTGAATCAATATCACTCACTTCCATACCCTCCTGCACATAGTAATGTGAATCATAGAAAGGACAAGTTGGTCTGTTCAGGGTACATCATCACTGAAAGCAGCAGAAAGCTAATTCTGTCTTTAGGAAGATTTCCAAGGGAGGTGAGACCTCAACCCATGATTTTTTTTAAATCATAATTTCCATGTTGCACTTAATGCATTAATGATATATTGCCTGCTAAGAAGGAATAATGCAGATTATCAAGTAAGAACTGCCACTCAGAGTACTGGAAATAAAAGTAAATAAAACCAACAGCACAGTAGAAGGTAGTAACCCATCTCAGGTGCCTTGGCACATATATCATTCATACGTATGAGCAAACACACAGACCCATCAATACACATGTGCTCTTAAACACAATCAGCATGCATTTATACCAGTTTTAGGCAAACAATGTGCTGGTTTAATTTGTCTACAAAAACATTTTGGAGGATGCTTTAAATAGCAAGAGAATTTTGAATAATTTATTGAATTATTCAATAATTAATAAAAGTTGTCACAAAACCTCAGTTGAACTATATCCCTGTAACTAATTTCTTAAGGATATGCTCACACATATGTGCGTACCTGCGCATTGGGGATGAGATATTTTGGGGAGGAGATGAAATTAAGCCTTGAGGTTTAAATAAGCTTTAAAAGCTATGGTATGTGGCTGTGACTCAGTTTATAGTTTTGTTGTTTTCATAGCTGTTGGAGACCATCAAGGAAATACATTGGCAATGAAATATCTCTGTTCTAACTGGTCAAATGTCTTCAATTCATCTCAATCCATTTTAGCTCGACTCAAAACAACACGTATCTATATGGGCAAGGAACTGTGGTAAGTATCAGAAATGTGAAGATAAAAACTGACAAATCCCCAAAACCAAGGAGTTTATGAAGGAAAGGTTGAACACAAATGAGCATAACAAAGTGGAGTGAAATGGACAAAAGAGAAAATGCAGATAAAGTGCCCTAGGAAATTTGAGGAAGGAAAGGTCACTTTTAACTGGGTTAGGAGGGCCTAGGAAGACTTCATGGAGGAGATTCTTGAAGGCACTGGAGGATTTTAATAGTCAAAGATTTGGAAAGAAGGAATTAAGGACGCAGAGGGAACAGGAAGAGATCTGGCATTATTTGGGAGCAGAATACACGAATGTGATTCTTATTAAATAAGGCAGAAAGAATAGGTTTGAAACAGATTGTGGAGGCTAAGGAGACTCAAATGCCCCCTTCCTACACGAGGCCTTTCCTGATCCCCTTAGCTGTTAATCAGTCAGCAAGCAGTTGTTAAGCACCTACTTCATCCCCCCTAACCTATTCCTCATGCTCACAACAGCTTCCAGTTCCTCTAGCCATCTTTATTTCTCTAGAACATTATGCATTTTCTCTGGGTCTCCTGTTGTAAGAGGCATCATGGTACAATGGAAAAAAAAAAAAGCCTTGCTGTCAGAACTAAAGGACCTGGATTCAAATCTGGACTCTATTACTTGGCACCTGTGTGACCTCGTACAAGTCACTTGACCTCTCTAGGCCCCAAATTTTCCATTTATAAAATGAAGGGACTGCATCAGATGGTCCTTCCAGCTTTAGTTCTATCACCCTATGGTCTTAGTCCATTATCTCACTGTTCTAGCTTCCCTATAAGTAACCAGCACGACTATATTCTTTCCTAGCCTTGAATGCTTTATCCCTTTTTTCTATTGTTATTCTCATCTCACCAAACTGCAACCCTGGGCTATCTCTACTACCCACGTTCTCTTTTCCAACTTGTCTGTTACTTGACTCAACTGGATGAAGTCATACAACTGTGCCCAGTAGGTCAATAAGAATATGCTATCTGACCACAACTAGGTATTGGGGCAGCTAGGTGACTCAGTGGATAGAGCACTGGGCCTAGAGTTAGGAAGATCTGAGTTCAAATCTGTCCTCAGACATTTACTAACTATGTGACTCTGGGCAAGTCACTTAACCTCTGTTTGCCTTTATCCATTGGAGAAGGAGACGGCGGACCACTTCAGTATCTTTGCCAAGAAAACCCAAAGGACAATGTAGTCCATAGGGTCATGAAGAGTTAGACAGATCTGACTGACTGAACAATAAAAAAACACAAATAATTCCCTGAATGACTTATCACATTCCTCCAAAGTGGTTATTTCAAACCCTCTTTACCAACTTCATGCTGGACAGCTCTACCTAGATCAGACATCTCAGATTTAGCACATCCAAAACAGAACTCTTTATTGTCCTTCACTAAATGGCTCCTCCTCCAAACTCCTTTATTTATATTGAGTGTACTACTTTGAATATAAGGTATAGTGCCTTTTTCATGTAAACAGTTTGGTTGCTGAAAGGGACAGAAAACCAACAACTATATATGAAAAAAATGATAAAAATACATGTGTGAAGAAACAGGTTTTCCCATTAAAATGTAAGGGGATACCCAGATTTTAAGGGGAACAAATAGAGAATTGCTCTTAGGTAAATAGACTGGGAAGATCTATTTGAGAACAGATAAATGACAGAGGTTGCAGGGCCTTATGTTCTCTTGGCTCATTTGCATGTGACAGAATTTATAGAATATTAGTGGGAGAACATGGACAAGAATTTCTCAGGAGAAGACAGCATCAATGGATTGTGGCCCATACTATTTATGGGAAACAGTACATCAATAAGAGCTCAGATCCACTGAAGTTTTGTAGCAATTACAAGCACGGTATCTAATATATTGTGGAAGCAATGAGTAAAGGAGAATGTAAGGAAAACTAGCAATGGTTTTGAACTAGAAAGGACCATAGATATTATCTAGTTCAACTTCCTTATTTTACACTTGAAGAAACTGAGGCTCAGGGAAATTAAGAGACTTGCCCAACATCACACAGGTAGTAAATGTCAGAGGTGGAATTTGAAATCAGATCCTTTGACTCCGTAACTGGTGCTCTTTCCAAGCTCAGCACCAAGCACAAAGAGTGGTCCTTAATGTATCTTGCAGCGAAATTGAGAATGAGAAAGAAAAGTGTTCTGGAAGTAAGTAGAGTGGTAAGAGTTTCGGTGATTGTATGAAGGTGAGTAAGAATGAATGAATCTGTGCATGAGAGTGTGAGCTTAAGATTGCTGGCTAATCGCTGGGGCCTGGTGCTAGGGAATGATTTCCCCTACTTCCACGCAATAATTCATCACAGGGTTAGTGAGGATGAGAAGAAAAGAACATAAAATGAGTCATGGGTTCTAATCCATAAGCCAATGTAGCGCAGTGGGAAGGGTTGAATGTGAAGTCAGAGGACCTGGGTTTTACAGAAGTTTAGGGCCAGAAGGGACTTCAGTGGCCATCTGGCCAGTGACCATTAGTCATTCAGCTTCTGTTTCAAAATATCCCAAGAAGAGAAAACTATCACCTCTCAAGGCAGCCTGCTCAATTTCCAATCATTTCTGATTATCAGGAAATTTTTCCTGACCTCGAGTCTAAAGTTGTCATTTGGAAACTTGGGGCCATTGTTCCCGGTTCTCCCCTCAGGGACCAAACAGAACTAATTTAATCCCTCTTCCATATGACCACCATTTAGATATTTGAAGATTGCTCTTATGTTCAACCCTGAATCTTCTTTTTTCCAGGCTAAACATTCACAGTTCTTTTAAACAATCTTGACTCAAGACCCTTTAATATGCTGTTTCCTCTCTCAGGTGGTACAGTGGATAGGGTACTGGGTCTGAAGTCAAGGAGACACAAGTTCAAATCTCACCTTAGACATCTACTTAGTGTGACTTTGGGCAAGTCACTTAACCTCTATTTCCCTCAGTTTCCTCAATAATAAAATGGGGTTTTTTACCCCCAACCTACTTCCCAGGATTGTTGTGAAGGATCAGATGAGATATTTATAAAGTGTCTAGCACAGTCCCTAGAATGTAATAGGGACTTAAATAAATGTTTATTTCCCTCCTTCCTTCCACCCATGAATGCTTTCTAGTTTGTCAATGTCTTTCTTAAATTATGGCATCCAGAAATGAACACAACACTATGAAATTATTTGATCAGGGCAGAGTGCAGAAGGACTAGAATCTCATTATTCCTGGAAGCATTACCCCTTAATGCAGCTCAAGGTTGAATTTTCTTTTTTTTTTTTTTGGCTGCCATCCCACACTGTTGAGCAATATTGAAATAGTAGTCCACTAAAACCTCCATAACTTTTCCCAGATAAACCATTACCTAGCAATGTATCTACTTGTAAAGTTTATTTTTTGTAACTAAAATGTATGATTTCATCGTTATCCATAGGTGGAGTTTGATATCCTGGCACATAGTAGGTGCTTAAGAAATGTTTATTGACTGAGCAGAGCTGCAATAATAATTTGTGCTTACATAGTAACTAGATTAAGACTATTCAGTTGCATGAGTTGGATTTATAATCTGGAAGGGAGAGCATCTGTTTTCCCAGGTGTTAATAATGTGGACTTTCAGAAACTACTAAATTTTTTTCTAAGTTGCTAGATCATTTCTGTATAGGTAGGTGGATCATGGAAGTGAAATTACTCCGTAACATGGGCTGCTTTGGCCCCAGTTAGGAATTTCTTTAGATGGTGCATGCCATTTTTCCCAAACTGAGAGACTGGCTTTAATCTGATGGCTTCTGAGAAGTGTTTGGACTGATCTAAATTTGAGTGGTGTGTGGTAGAGCTGGCCTTGCTGTTTGTGAAAAGGTTGACTTCCAATTTTAACAAGAACCTTCCGAAGGAAGTTCAAATGATTTTAGGATCTTTTGAGGAATACTTTCTGGGGGCAGCTAGGTGGTGCAGTGGATAGAGCACCGGCCCTGGAGTCAGGATGGACCTGAGTTCAAATCCGAGCTCAGACCAAACACTTGACACTTACTAGCTGTGTGACCCTGGGCAAGTGACTTAACCTCATTTGCCTGAAAACTAAGAAATACTTTTTGGATGATTTAGATCTAATCTGAACACAAACAATGTGCCTGACAAAGTTTCTCTTAAGATATACGCATGCTTACTTTTATCTACTTTATGTTTTTTTTTCTTTTATAGCACAACTAATGTGTCACCTCCCTGATGTCCTGGTCCTCTTCGAGAACAAAGGACAAACAATAACAACAACATGGAAATATGTTTTGCATGACAGTATATGTAAAACTTACATTGAATTGCTTTCCTTCTCAATGAGGGGGTGGGGAAAAAGGGAGGAAGAGAATTTGGAACTCAAAAGTTTAAAAACGAATGTTAAAATTGTCTTTATATGTAATTAGAGAAAAATAAAATACTAAATAAGTAATTTTAAAAATAAATGAATTAATTAACTTTAAAAATATACACCCATGCTTTACAATTTTTACTTTCTTGCTTTTTTTTTTGGTTCAAGTTTTCTTGTGCAAAGTGACTAATATGGAAATGTTTTACATGATTGCACATGTGTAACTTATATCAGATTGCTTCCCATCTCAGGGAGGGAGGAGGGGAGGGATAGAATTTGGAATTCAAAACTTAAAAAAAAACAAGGAATGTTAAAAATTATTTTTACATACCCGGGAGAAAAAAAATATTACTCCAAGAGAGAAGATACATCCATACAATTATAGGTTTAGACTGCTGCAAGAGGTCTCATGGTTCCAGTGCAACCCTCACTTGGAGCATGAAGTCTCTTAATTAAAATACTTGTCAAATTGATCTTCAAACTTTTATATGGTGTTATTGCAATCAGAGTAGCAGAGCAACTGAGCCATGGGCACTGGAAGGCAGTGATTGCTGCCAATAGTCTCCCTGAAGGCACTGGTCCTTCACTGAGACACCATGAAAAAAATGAGGGGAGCTAGACTTCTCCAGGCTGATGTCAGCCTGGTTCCTTATATGGTGTTAGTTGAACTGTTTTTTGGAAGGAAATAGAGCATGAAAGCCAGGTGAGATTATTTTTTTTTTTTTTTTGGTGACACAACAGTACATCTTTAGTGAATATCATTTACTGGGAAGATGTGCCTTGCAGGTTGGTGTTTGTATTCTTTTATGTAGCGTGTGTCCCTGGGGAGCTGGCAGTGTGGTATAATGGAAAATACACTGGAATTTAGAATCAGAAGATCTGAGTTCAAATCCTAGCTCTGACACTTAAGAGTTATGTGACCTTGATTAAGTCACTAAACCCCTCTGAGTCTCAGGTTCTCCTTCTTTAAAGTGGGAGAATTGTACGGGAGCAAGGATTCTGTGAATTGATTCTGTGAAATTCTGTGAAAAATATTTTGATAACTATATTTCAATATAATTGATTTCCTTTGTGATCCATGCATTTAAAAAACTTTATTCTTAGAAGTGATCTATCAGCTTTACCAGTCTGCAAAAAGGGTCAATGATACTCAAAAGGTTTAAGATTGCTAAGACCTCTTCCAACTCTAAATCCTTTGATCCTAGTAAAGCTTTCGACTCTGAGCTGTGTTCTGATGTGCTTGAGATCTTAGGCAGGAAATTTATCAAAGAGCTCAGCAATGATGACCTGATATCACAAGTTCAAGAGCAGCTGCATTTTGTTTAACTTTTAAACTCTTTTCTAGTCTCAAATGTAATATTTGGAAAGTACTTAGCACAGTGCCTGGTACATAGTAGATGCTTAATAAAGGATTATTTCCTTCCCTTCCCTCTCATAAGCATTCTTCTGTCCATATGCTTAGGAAGAAAGCAGTTGAAAGACCCTGGACCAAGTGGACCTTCAGATACTGAAATAGTTTGAGAAATAGAAGTAAACATAACAGATGGTTTGGGCTGTTATTATTGCTAATAAGAACTGCTTAGTTATTATTGCTTTGTAGTTAGCCAAATGCATTCCTCCCAATAAACCTCTAAGTTACACAGTGTAAGTGTTCTTATCCTTATTCTGTTTTATTTATTTTTCTTTTTATTTATTTATTTATTTTTAAATAATTTATTTTTAGTTTTCAACATTCACTTCCATAAAATTTTGAATTTTAAGTTTTTTCTCCTTTCCTCTCCTCCAGCCTCCCCAAAATGGCATGTAATCTGATATAGGCTCTACTTATACATTCATACTAAACATATTTTCACAATAGTCATGATGTATAGAAGAATTAGAACTAATGGGAGAATCCACAGGAAAGAAGAAGTAAAACAAAACAACAAAAGAAAAGGAGAGCAAATAGTATGTTTCCATCTGTATTCAGACTCCATGGTTCTTTTTCTGGATGTGGAGAGCATTTTACATCATGAGTCTTTTGGAGTTGTCATAGGTCCTTGTATTGCTGAGAAGAGATAAGTCTATCAAAATCAGTCATCGCACAACATGACTGTTAGTGTGTACAACCTTTTCGTGGTTCTGCTCATTTCACTCAGTATCAGTTCATATAAGTCTTTCCAGGTTTTTCTGAAGTCTAACTGCCCATCATTTCTCACAGCACAATAGTATCCTATTACATTCATATACCACAACTTGTTCAGCCATTCCCTAATTGATGGGCATTCCCTCAATTTCCAATTCTTTGCCACCACAAAAAGAGCTGCTATAAATATTTTTGTACATGTGGGTCCTGTTCCTGTTTTTATGATCTCTTCGGGATACAGCCCTAGAAGTGCTTTTGCTGGGTCAAAGGGTATGCATAATTTTATAGCCCTTTGGGCATAGTTCCAAATTGCTCTCCAAAATGGTTGGATCATTTCACAACTCTACCAACAAAGCATTAGTGTTCCAATTTTCCCACATCTTCTCCAATATTTATCATTTTCCTGTTTTATCACGTTAGCCAGTCTGATAGATGTGATGGGGTACCTCAGAGTTGTTTCGATTTGCATTTCTCTAATCAATAGTGATTTAGAGCATTTTTTCATATGACTATAGATAGCTTTAATTTCTTCCTCTGAAAACTGCCTATTCATACCAGTTGACAATTTATTATTTGAGTAATGACTTGTATTCTCATAAATTTGACTCAGTTCTCTGCATATTTTAGAAATGAGGCCTTTATCAGAGACACTGGCTGTAAAAATTGTTTCCCAGCTTTCTGCTTCCCTTCTAATCTTGGTTGCATTGGCTTTGTGTGTGCAAAACCTTTTTAATTTAATGTAATCAAAGTCATCCATATTGCATTTCATAATGTTCTCTATCTCTTGTTTAGTATAAATTCTTCCCTTCTCCATAGATCTGAAAGGTAAACTATTCCTTGCTCTCCTAGTTTGCTTATAGTATCAGTCTTTATGTCTAAATCATGTATGCATTTTGACTTTGTCTTGGTATATAGTATAAGATGTTGTTCTATGCCTAATTTTTACCATATTCTTTTCCAGTTTTCCCAGCAGTTTTTGTTAAATAGTGAGTTCTTATCCCAGACGTTGAAGTCTTTGGATTTATCAAATAGTAGATTACTATAGTCATTGACTGTTGTGTCTTGCATATCTAACCTATTCCACTGATCTACCACCCTATTTCTTAGCCAGTACCAAGTAGTTTTGATGATTGCTGCTTTATTATACAATTTAAGATCTGGAACAGCTAGGCCACCTTTCCTTGCATTTCCTTTCATTAATTTCCTTGATATTCTGGACCTTTTGTTATTCCAAATGATTGTTATTATTTTTTCTAGCTCTACAAATTAATTTTTGGTAGTTTGATTGGTACGGCACTGAATAAGTAAATTAATTTAGGTAGAATTGTCACTGTTATTATATTAGCTTGGCCTACCCATGAGCAACTGATGTTTTCCCAATTATTTAGATCTGACTTTATTTGTGTGAAAAGTGCTTTGTAATTGTGTTCATATAGTTCCTGGGTTTGTTTTGGCAGGTAGATTCCCAAATATTTTATAATTTTTACGGTAACTTCAAATGGAATTTCTCTTTCTATCTCTTGCTGCTGGGATTTGTTAGTAATATATAGCAATGTCAATGGTTTATGTGGGTTTATTTTATATCCCCTAACTTTGCTAAAGTTGTTTATTATTTCAAGTAATTTTTTACTTGATTCTCTAGGATTCTCTAAGCATGCCATCATATCATCTGCAAAGAATGATAGCTTTGTTTCTTCTTTGCCTGTTCTAATTCCTTCAATTTTTCTTTTCTTATTGTTAAAGCTAACATTTCTAGTACAATATTGAATAACAGTGGTGATAATGGACTTATTCCCATTTTAAAGATGGAAAAATTGAGGCTCAGAGGGGCTAAGTGACCAAAACTTGATTCATGTCTTCTGTCCAACATCTAGTGCTCGTTTCATTAGTTTGTCTACCTTTTAAGGGATCTAAAGTCCAAAGCGGTAACAATAGAATGTAATTATAGTAATAGCAGAGCAGCTAGGTGGCATAGCAGATAGAGTGCCAGGCCTGAAGTCAGGAAGACTAATTTTCATGAGTTCAAATCTGACCTCAGACACTTACCAGATGTGTCACCCTGGGCAAGTCACTTAACCCTGTTTGCCTCAGTTTCCTCATCTGTAAAATGAGCCCAAGAATTGGCAAACCACTCCAATATCTTTGCCGAGAAAACCCCAAATGGGGTCCCAAAGAGTCAAATATGACTAATTACTAAACAACCACACTATACTAATACATACATTATCAATTATTCTTCTCATCAGTTGTTAACCAATCAGAGTTGATTGCCACCCTCAGGAACACCCACTCTTCCAAGGGCATATAAGTACTGAGTGGGTCTTATGAGGGGTTTTGGCATTCAAGATTGCCACTTGACCCCTTTTATTAATTACCTGCTAGTATAATTAATAAAATGGTTAATTACCCAGAAACTATGTCCCTCAAACTTTTTATATGTCACAAGAGGTCGTTGTTTGTCCTTCATTCTGTAAAAAGACCGTGGTGACCAACAGGAAGGGATTCTATGACTTGTAAGTGCATTGGATTTAAGTGAGGCAGGGCTGTACAAAGTCATCAGCCTCACTTTCTCCTCCAGAGCACCCTGGGTCCAGTGGTGAGATATAGATCAGGATGACTAGAGATGGCCCAGGATGCAGCAGAAGACCTTGGCCTTTTTGAGTTAAGGTGTTTTTTAGGTCTCAGTTTGACCAAGGCAACACCCATTCAGTGATTAAGTCTAGGTTAAGAAACGAAACAAACAATGACCTCTTTTACCTAGTTGGTGGGGGGGGGGAGGATCAGAAACAATTGCCATTTACACTCACTCTGAGCCACGAAGACCCAAATAATGACAGAGTGAGGCAATATCACAGGGAGTAGTGTCGGATGGAAGGCACTAAGATTAAGAAGGACTGGGAAAGACTTCTTGTAGAAGAGGGAATTTTAGGTGGGACTTAAAGGAAGCCATTGAGGGCAGGAGATGGAGATGAGAGAGAAAATTCCAGGCATGTGGGACAGCCAGTGAAAAGGACTGAAACGAAGAAATGAAGAGTCTTATGTAAAAAGCAGCCAGGAAACCAGAGCCACTGGATCTCAGAGTATGTGGGGGTAAGGTGTAAGAAGACTGGAAAGGTAGGAGGGGCCAGGTCACAAAGGGCTTTGAATGCCAAACAGGATTTTATATTTTATCCTGCGGTGACAGGGAGCCACTGGAGTTTTTGGAATATAGTGGGGTGATATGGTCACCTGAACTTTTTTTTATTAAGTCGATTCAGTCATGCCTGACTCTTTGTGACCCCATTTGGGGTTTTCTTTGCAAAGATACTGGAGTGGTTTGCCATTTCCTTCTCCAGCTCATTTTATAGATGAGGAAACTGAGGCAAACAGAATTAAGTGACTTACTCAGGTTCACACAGCTAGTATCTGAAGCTGGATTTGAACATGGTCCTCCTGACTCCAGGGCCAGTGCTCTATTTGCTGTGCCACCTACCTGCCCGTCACCTGAGTATTAGAAAGATCAAATTGACAGCTGAATGGATCACGTACTATGTCTTTTCAAGATGTTGTCTCACCCTCATCACCTAGCACAACGCTCTGCACATAGGAATGCTTAATAGACATTTGTATTCTATTATTTTGTTGATTGCTGAATTCATGGAGATTACCCAATACTAACCTGGATTACTCAAATCAATCAATATATATTGATAACCAAAGGGCCTAGAAGACTGAGCTAATCCTCATCTTTAGGTAGAGTTTGTCTTTGTTTTTATATATGTATCACTCCAGATTAATTTTACAAGCTTTGGAATTAAAGGAATAGTTGTGTGTGTGTGTGTGTGTGTGTGTGTGAGAGAGAGACAACAATCGTGACTAATAGAACATTGTCCACATACAGCATTTTCTCACATTTTATTCTCTCCCCTATGTTTCATCCTTTTTGTGGTTGCTTTATTTTTCACTGGCATGGTCCTGGGCTTTGAAAACAAATCACATTCTGAAAGTAACAGCTGGCCATCCTAATGAATGACCTTTTGTTGTAAAACAAAGTCTTTTCAGATAAGGCTCTATCTGTTCCTGAGGGATATGGTCTGGTACTTAGAGGACCCTGGCATTACCACGGCCTCAGAGGGCATCTGCTCCATGCTGTACCTGAATAAGAACCCTTTCCTAAGATTTCCCTATGAATGGTCATCCAGTCTTGAAGGCCTCTAGTAAGAAAAGACTTGATGTACCCCCATGGCAGACCTCGCTACTTTAAACTATCTCTAATGGCTGGGAAGATTTTGCTTGAAGTGAAGCAAAGTTTACCTTTCTGTAATGTCTACCTGGTTGTGTTTAGAATAACAAACCAGAGTTTAAAGATCTGTGATTGGAAATCAAGCTGGTGATTTTCTATTCTCTTCCCTTCCTCCCTTCCTCCCTTCCACTCCCCTAACCAAGGAAATGAAATATTAATCATAGAAGTCAGAAAAATTAAGGATTTGCTTCGTGTAAAGTCCTGTGCCAATTGCTAGGGAAGATACAAAAACAAATAAAGATACTAACCCGGCCCTCGTAATAACTCATATTTATATAACTCCTATTTCTATAGTTCTTAAGGAGTTTATGTGGGAGGACACAAGAAATGCAGAAATCTATAATACAATTTAAAATAGAACATACCTACCTGCAAGAAGTGCATGGTGTGTGGAGTTCAGAAAAGGGAAGATCTTTTTGGGGTGCTGTGTGAGAGGGTGGGGTCAGTGAAGCCCTCACAGAACAGGGGACTTTTGAGCTGGGGTATCAACAGGCAGAGATGGTAGAAAGTGAATTCCAGATCTGATTGAATGGCTTGAACCCAAGCATGGAGGTGGGAAAGTGTGGGACGTCTGTGGAGGGAGGGGAGGTTGGTAAGTAGGCTATTTTGGCTGGACTATTGAGTATATGGAGGGAGGCAATGTTACCGAAGGATGGAAAGGTAGGTTGAGACCATATTGTGGAAACCCTGAATCCTAGGCTAAGTAAAAGCTTTATTAAATAGGATAAAGAGAGTCACTGAAGCCACGTGAAGTATACTCGTCTGTGCATTAGAAGACAGGCCAAGAAAGGAGAGAACAAGACTATTATCATAGTCAAGGTAAGAGCAGGGGAGGGGAAAAGCACGTAAGTGCTTACCGTGTGCCAGGCACTGTGCTAAGTGCTTTACACGCAATATCTCATTTGATCTTCGCAATAACCCTGTAAGGTAGTTGCTATTATTATTTCAATTTTACAGTTTGAAGAAACTGAGGCAGACAGAGTTCAAGTGATTTGCTCAGGGGCAAAGAGGTAAAAAGTACCTGAGGTCACATCTGAACTCAGGTCTTCCTGACTCCAGACCCAGGGCTCTATACCCTGAACTACTCACTCATCTTAGTGCTAAGAGCTTGAACTTGAATGATGCCAGGAATCAGAGTCGAACAGCCAGTTGCAAGCATTTATGAAGTGCTTGCTATGTGCCAGGCACTGTCCTAAGCCCTAGAGATACAAAAAAAGACAAAAAGAATGCCCCACCCTCAAGGAGCATGGGAAGTAAGCAGGAGAGTCTAGGCAAAAGAGAAGGTGCTAACTTGCTCCAGCTAAATTACAGTGTTATGAGTCTTTTTTACGCTAATAATAGCTGACGTTTACATAGCGCTTACTATGTGTCAGGCATTGTACCGAGTGCTTTACATTTATTATCTCATTTGATCCTCACAACAACCTGGAGGGGGGGAGGTATTATTGTTATCCACATTTTACAGATGAGGAAATTGGGGCTAATAGGTTAAGTGACTTGCCCAGGGTCACATAGCTAGTAAGTATCTAAGGCAGGATTTGAACTGGGATCTTCCTGATTTCAAACTCACTGCTCTACACATTGCATGACTTTGCTGCCCTAAACCAGGATAATGCCAGATAAGACACCATGCTTGAAATCCCAATTCATTTTTGCGAAAGGCCTTGCTTTCTAACTTTGTACAGGCTCTCCTTGTCTAGGTTCCCCTAACTCCTCCTGTCCATGTTAACTCTCTCCTCCTCTGACTCCAAGAAGAATTTTGTTCTTTACTCTGGATTATTTTCACATACTCTGTCATGGCAGGGGAGGAGTCTGAGGCATTTGGGTCAGCCAGCAGCATCAACCGGTTCATTTCTTGTGAGAAGGATTTGTCATGCCACCATCTGGGGGCTGTTCTCATTTGTGCATTCAGTCTCCACAGCAAAATCCCAGAGGGAGCACGATTTGACATATCAATTGTCACAAGCCCCCACCGCAGCTATTAATAAGAGCAAAAAGAAAAAAAACTCTCGTGGTTCTTGAATAACGATCCTCTATGGGATTTTATCACTGTCAAATGTCAAACCAAGGCTGGCTCTCTCAGAACTTTCAGAAAAGCCTCTCTTTGGCCGCTGCGGATCAGGGTCTACTACTCTGTATATCCACTGAGGGAACTGGTACATGATAATGTCATGCAGAGGAACAAATCAGAGACATACATGACATTTGACAAATTTTAAAGGGATTTTTAATGTGTCAGCTGTTGTGATTGTAACCATTTCCTCTTTTCAGAAGCACTAACTAAGGAGCAGCTAGGTGGTGCAGTGGATAGAGCACCAGCCCTGGAGTCAGGAGGACCTGAGTTCAAATTCGGCCTCAGACACATAACATTTACTAGCTGTGTGACCCTGGGCAAGTCACTTAACCCCATTGCCTAGCCCCCCCCCCAAAAAAAAAGAATCACTAACTAGAAGCAGCAGCTAATTGGTACAGTGGGATAGAACACAGGAAAACTTGAGTTCCAATCCTATCTCAGACACTCATTAGCTCTGCTGCCCTGGGAAAGTCCCTTAACCTGTTCCAGACTCAGTTTACTTCCATCTTAAAATACCTAGTTCCTTAGTTTCCTAAGTGGCACAGAAAGCCTGGAGTCAAGAAGACCTATGCTCATAACAAGCCTCCGATATTAGCTCTCTGACCCTGGGCAAAGTCACTTCACTACTGTCTGCCTCAGTTTCTCAACTGTAAAATAGGGATAAGAGTAGCATTTACTTCACTGGGTTGTTCTGAGGATCAGATTGGATGATATTTGCAAAGGACTTAGCACACAGTACCTGGTACATAGTAGATACTTAATAAGTGCATGCTTACTTCCTTAAAGGTTTAGCTTTTTCTGATCTTCCCAGGTGATAGTACTTCCCCCTTCCCATCATAAAATTACTTTGTACGTAGCTTGCATTTGTTTATCTGTATATATGTTGTTTTCTCCCAATAGACAGGAAGCGCCTACGAGCAGGGACTGTTTCATTCTGTCTTTGTATACTAGTGCCTTGCACAATGCTCAGCATAGGGTGAATGTTTAATAAATACTAGTTGAACTGAATCAAAAAGCATTAGAATAACTTCTAGTCAAGTCTATTTGGTGGTTATTGTTATTTTTCTCATGAGACTTGGTCTCCCTGTCTTACCCAGGCAGTGCCGAGGTCATTCACGGGCCTGACCCTATCATTGATCATCAGTTTGGAAGCTTCGACACTTCTTAGACAGCCTGGTGCCTTAGGCAGACACGCTGGTGCCAGATTTGGGGCAGACACCCAGTCAATTTTAGTCATAGTGCAGCTCAGAGCTCCCAAACTAAGAGGATTCACCAGTCTCAGCTTCCCCAGTAGCAGGGATTATAGGCTTACCCTACCACGTCTGGCTGGAGTCTATTTAGTTTGATTTCAGTAAAAACTTCTTAATAACTTGTTGTTCAATCATTTCAGTTATGTCTGACTCTCCATGACCCTACTTGGGGTTTTCTTGGCAAAGATACCAGAGCGGTTTGCCATTCTCTTCTCCAGCTCATTTTACAGATGAGGAAACTGAGATACACAGGATTAAGTGACTTGTCCAGGGTCACACAGCTAGTTAGCATCTCAGGCCAGATTTGAACTCAGGAAGATGACCCTTCCTGACTCTAGGCCTGGCGCTCTATCCACTGCACCACCTAGCTGCCTCTTAACAAGTAAAGCAGTGCAAAAGTGAACTGAACTGTCTTGAGAGGTGACAGATTCCCTCCCCATCAATAGAGATCTTCAAACAAAGGGTGGATGGCCAGTTATTGAAGATGTTACAGCAGAGGTTCTTTTGGTGTATGGGTTAAATTAGATGGCAACTGAGATCTTCTACAGTTCAGTGATTTAGAAACATGGTGAAATTAGGCCTGTTGTTCAATCATTTTTCAGACTTATCTGACTCTTGGTGAACCCATTCAGGGTTGTCTTCACAAGAAAACTGGAGTGGTTTGCTTATGAAATATTTGTTGTTGTTCAACCATTTTTCAGTTGTGTCTAATTCTTCTTGACCCCATTTGGGGTTTTCTTGGCAAAGATACTGGAGTGGTTTGCCATTTCCTTCTCCAGCTCATTTTACAGATGAAGAAGCTGAGGTAAACAGGGTTAAGTGACTTGCCCAGAGTCACACAGCTTCTAAGTGTCTCAGGTCGGATTTAAACTCAGGTCCTCCTGACTCTATCCACTGTGCCACCTAACTGCCCTTCCTAAACCCTAAATCCACCTAATAGCAAACCTTGGTTCTGCCTTCCTCTATCTACCTGCCTCCCCCCACTCTCCTACCTCACCTTGTGATTGTGGTTTTGACCTGACCTTTGCATATGATTTTGTTCAAGCCCATTTCGCTCCAAATTTGCCAGTTAGCAACTACCAACTTTGGCTTCCATTTTAGACCTTGCAATTTAATACCTGACCCTTGAAATTCCAGGCTTTCTTACATTCTTCTCCCTTTCCCATACTCTAAATTCAGCAGCGCTGGCCTTCATGATGTTCCTCCTACATCATACATTATTTCTCAACATCCCTGATTTTCTAAAAGACTCGCCTCAAACCTCACCTTCTGCAAGAAGCCTTTCTAGGTCCTTAATGCTAGTGCCTTCCCTCTGAGATTAACTCCAATATGCCATTTATCTGTCTTTTACGTACATAGTTGTTTGCACGGTGTCTGTTAGAATATGAACTTCTTGAGGGCAGGAACAGTTCTTGCCTTTCTTTGGATCCCCAATACTTAACTAAGGTGCCTCTCAGATGGTAAGTGCTTAATAAATGTTTGTTGACTGATTGACTGACCTGTACCCCTGGCCACTGACCGTTACTATCAACATGTGTCCCCTTTTTCCCCCTCCCTGCCCCTATCACCTGTGCTAGAAGGTCCTAAATGGAACATCTCCCTCATCCTCCCCCATTCTATAGATGATTCAGCCAATACCATAGAATTTGAGAAATCACAGACCCTCCTAGGCCATTCCCAGCTCCTATCAGGCCAGAGGAAACATCATAATCACTTAACTGATCAGTTTTTCAAATGATCCAAGCATATAGATGTAACCTGATTTGCATTTAAAAAGTAGATTTATGTAATTGGGTAGAGATTCATAGAGATTCTGCACTGATTCTGCCCCCACTGAGAGAGCAGAACTTTAACAAAGGGCTGGGGGTGTGCAGCTCCCAGCCCTGTGCTTGGAAAGTTCCTTTTTTCCTTTGAGGCTCCCAATGTACCCTCATGCTGCAAATGAAGGGATCCCCAGCAGCATAAAGACACAGTCAACCACAAGTGTTTACAAAAACTTATATTAAATATGGTGATTTATGTCTTACAGAAGTAAGGTTGTGATGGAATACGGGTCCTGGGTCCTCTCAGTTGGTTCCTCACACTAGGGCAAGAGCCTACAATGAAACACACACAGTCATGGATGGGATAGGCACCAGCTGCTACCCAGGTTGTGCCACTACATGGGATGACCGCTACCCTTCCCTTCTCTCCTAATTGTCTTCAAGAGTACCCCCCCCCAAACTCCTATCATACTTTTACTAAACCATATGGGGTAAAAACCTTCTCCCTTCAACCAGTTTGAGAGCTGATCTCATGTTTCCTCTCTTTCCAAACTGAGAAGACCTACAAGTCCCAAAAGGTTTTGTGATCATACCTGGCAAAGGGTTATTACACAGACAAATAATAACATATTTATATAGGACTCTATAATTATAAAGCTCATTACAAGTTTGATTTCATTTTATCCTCATAAAAACCTTGTGAGTTAATATAATGACCATTATGGTTATTTTGTAGATGAGGAGATAATAATTGACATTTCTATAGCATTTTAAATGTACTGTTACATCTGACTTTCACAACATCCCTAAGCAGCAAATGTTTCAGATATCCCCATTTTACAGATGAGAAAACTGAGGTTGAGAAAAACTAAGTGATTTGTCCATAATCATACATAGTGGTAGTTATCATAGGCAGGATTAGAATCTAGGTCTTCCAGACTCCAAATCCAGCATTTTTTTTTTTTTGGTTAGACAATGGGGTTAAGTGACTTGCCCAGGTCACACAGCTAGTAAGTGTTATGTGTCTGAGGCTGGATTTGAACTCAGGTCCTCCTGACTCCAGGCCTGGCACTCTATCCACTGTGTCATCTAGCTGCCCCTTAAATCCAGTATTTTTAAAGCAACACCACACTACTCCACTGGGGAAACTGGACCTCTGAAAGGAGAAGTGACTTGCTCTGGATCATATAGAGAATCAGCGGCAAAACTGGAATAGGAAGCCAGATTTTGTGAGTATTGTCCAAGACAGGATCTACATCATTCCCCTACACACCGCCTGTAACATAAGAGCTGTCCAAGTCAGAGAAGATGAGAGTTCTCTAAACGCAGTGAACAGAATTACAGCACGAATATTACTCAGACCATTAAGGTCATTGGTACATCCATTGGCCAGAATGATCAGCCATCTGTCACCCTCTCATCTCATAGATTTTATTTAAAAAGTGTTTTTTTTAAATCTGTTTTCTCTCTCTTCACCTCCCCATTGAGAACAACATGCAGAGTCAAGCAAAACAAGTCCGCATGTTTGCCATGTCTAAACAGTTTATGTCTCAATCTGCACCCTGGGTCCAATCACCTTTCTGTCAGGAGGCCTCTCCCCTTAGATATTTCACCAATCAATGCTACTTTTCTGTTCTTGTAGAATTCCAGAATCTCAAATCTGAAAACATCCTCAGAAGCCTTCTAGTCTGGCCCATACCTGAACAAAAGGTTCTTTATATGATCCCTGATGGTCATTCACATTCCATATAATGGTCTTCAGTGATATGGGGCACCACCTTTGTAGGGCGGCCCTTTCTGCCTTGGGATGGTTCTCCTTATTAGGAAGTTCCAAAGAGGCCAAAACCTACTTCTTTATGTGTAAAGGTGGAGATGAATCATTCCAAGTAAGGCAGATACAATCACTCTTTTTAGTGCACACTTTTCTTGCATGGTGATGTAAGGGTAGGGGTAGGAAAATGGGACCTCAGAGATATAGTTATCTTCCTTCCTCATTTTATAGAGGCCCGGATAGATAGGTTTAATAACTTTCCTAAGGTCATAAAGATAGGCATGCTTCTAAGTATAATCTGGTTGGGACAGCTGGGTGGCACAGTAGATAGAGCATCGGCCCTGAAGTCAAGAAGACCTGAGTTCAATTCTGACCTCAGACCAAACACTTGACACTTATTAGCTGTGTGACCCTGGGCAAGTCACTTAACCCCAATTGCCTAAAAAAAAGTATAATCTGGGCAATCTGTAGCAGAAAAAGAACCAATAGTTAAGGAGATACTGAGGAGGAGAGAGAAAGGGAGGAGGGAGAGAAAGAGGGATAGGTGGAGAGAGGAAGAGGTAGAAGGGTGAGGACAAGTGTGAACAAGATGAAGGAGGGAAAAGGAGAGGGAGAGGGAGGAGAAGAAAAAGAAAAAAAATTAAAAAGCAGAGAACTGGAAACAAAATAGAAGTCCATCAAACAGAGAGTGGCTTAATAAATTGTGATATAGTGGATAGAGCACCGGCCCTGGATTCAGGAGGACCTGAGTTCAAATCCGGCCTGACACAAAACACTCAGTAGCTGTGTGACCCTGGGCAAGTCACTTAACCCATTGCCTAGCAAAAAAAAAAAAAACAAATTGTAGTATATTATTACAGCATATAAAATAATTTTTAAAAGACAATTTCAGAAAATCTTGGATAGCATGGACTAATCCAGAAGGAAGTGTGTAAAAGTAGGAGACCAGTTTAGATAAGGGCAACAGCTTTGTAAAGAAAAACAACTTGGAAAGAATTAAGAACTCTCATCAATGAAATGACCAACCAGAGGACAAATGACCTCCTGAAGACCTATGATGAAGCTTATTTATTACCCAATTCCTGACAGAGAGCTGATAGACTCAGAGTGAAGAAAGAGATGCACTTTTGGATATGACTGTTGCACAGATTCATTTTGCTTAACTATACCTATTTGTTAAAGATTTTTTTCTATTTCTTATTTTTTTAATTGGAGGGGCCTGAGAGGAGAGGAAGGATTAATAAAAATATTGTCCCCTCCCCCAAAAAGGCAGGCCATTGAAACATTTTTTCCAATACATAGAAGATAATAGAAAATAATTCAGAAGAAAGCATAGACAAGTAAGATTGTTTTGCAAGTAATATGTGGGATTTGTCACATACTTTTTATTTTAAAGCAAACAATTTGGAATGGAGATTTATCATTTCATGTACAGTCTTGTTTTTGTGTTTTCTGTATATGGAAATGTCCTTCTATTTTTGTGTTCATGTTCAGAATAAAAACAAGGTTTTTTTTAAAAAATAAGTCTTAAAGGAAAATCTATAGACTTTTGGGGGGGAGGGGTAGGTTGAGATGAGATCAAAGGCCTATTGAAGTATTAGTATAAATGAAACAATTTTTATTTTAGGTTGGAAAGATAAAGGTAGTCTGGATAGAGAATAGGATCATAGTTATAGATTTAGAATTGGATGGGAGCTTCAAGGCCATTGAGATGAACTCCCTTATTTTACAGGTGAGGAAACTGAGACAAGTACCTTGCTCAGGATTATCTAGCTAGTGCCAGAAGCATGATTTGAGTCAAGAACTTCCTGACTCAAGTACAGTCTCCTTCTTACTAGTTGATTATTTCTTTGATGAAGTAATTCTATAAAAAGAAGAACAGAAGGCCAAGGATAGACTCTGGATAAGAAGTATCCCATGCAGGAGACCCATAACGAATGGGCAAAGAGTGAGGGGGCATAATGCAATGTCAGAGAAGGCAAGGAGGGGAAAGAATTTAAAGATGTGGGCTGGAGGTGAATTACTCTTAGGTCAAATGAGTTAAAAGCTGAGAAGAGGCCTTTGGACTAGTCAGTAAAGAGGTCACTATTTTTTCTTTTGAGAATTGTGATTCGTTGTTTTGGCTACCACAACATCTCTTTCCTCCTTCCCCTTCATTCTCATACCATTGCTACCCTGGTTCAGACCCTTATCTCCTCTCACTTGGAACATTACATTGGCCTCCTAATTGGTTTTCCTGTCTCGAGTTTCTCTTCTCTCAAGTCCATCCTTTTCAAAGCTTTCTTTAGACTTTTCAGACCGTGAGCTCCTTAAGGTTAAGGGTTGGTTTTGTTTTGTTTTGGTCTTTTTTTGTGTTCCCAGCACTTAGCACAGTGCCTGGCACATAGGAGATACTTAATAAATGCTTATTGACTAGCTAGTTAGAATGGTAAAGATGGAAGCCAGATTGTAAGAAATTGAGGATGAACTATATTGGGTAAAAATGGAGTCACTCATTCAAAGATTTGTTTCTAAGAAGATAAGAAATAGATGTAGCATCATATTAGTCCAAGGTTCTCTTTAAGATAAGGAAATATGTCGATACTTGAAGTGTAGAAGAAAGGAATCGAGACAGAGAGACTGAAGATTCTAGACGGAGAGAACATAAGAAGGAGAGTAAGGCATCTCAGCGAAAGTGGAAAGAAGGGGGACTGAGAAAACTCTGGAACACTTTTGAGTTTGGCAAAGACTTGCTTGGGAAGAAGAAGAAGAAAAGAAGAAGAAGAAGAAGAACAGGAGGAAAAAGAAGAAGAAGAAGAGGAGGAGGAAAAAGAAGAAGAAGGAAAAGAAGAAAAAGAAGAAGGAAAAGGAGGAGAAGGAGGAGGAGAGGGAAAGAGGAGAAGAGTGAAGGAGAAGGGTACCTTTGGTTTCTAAAGCTCTTAAGGTATCATGCATACAGGCCTTTGGGGCCCCTGAGCTGCATCTCATACAACTCCAAATTAAATGCTTCCTGGAATTTCCATGGAGTCATCTGGCTTCTTATTTAATCTTTAAAATGAAAACTGAAGGGGCTGTTGATCACTTTCATTGACTCCAGGATATGATAGAAACCTTATAGGCCTCTAATTTCCTAAACCTTGTCTCATCTCCCTTCTTGAATATTGATGATATATTACTGTTTACTTTCTAGCACATAAGTTTAATCATTCCTGCTTGATGAATTCTTCAACATATCCTATTTGATTTGTTTTTTGTATTCCTTAATGAATATTACTGTCTGCAAAAGGGATGAGGTTTAAGCCTGTGGGCCATTGAATTATTCCAGGTCTGCTCCCATGTATTCTTGCTACTCAATACATCTCTCTTTCCTCCCAAGGGAAGGGTCTGGGCAGATGCATTTCATCATAGCACCTCCAGAAAGAACACATATTCATACAGCAAAGAGAATACCTTCCCTCATTTTGGTGTGGCTCTATCTAATATTATTGTAGTGTCTGTAAAAGCAGTTAAAATAAGGTATTTAGGAGAGAAAACAGAGTAAGTGTGAGCAACCACAATGAATTACAGAAGATGTCATGTGGAGAAACCAAATAAATCTCTCCTAATATTTTTAGCACGCTGTGTTTCCATTCACTAACTCAATGGGAGTCTTAGCAGCTTTACCTGGAAGTTTATTAATGCTTACTTGATTGTTTTAAGGAAAATAACTTAATAGTTTTTTATTTTTAAAAATCATGAATAAAACCAGCAGTAAGGTGAATCAAGCCAGTGTATTGTGTTGGCTTTTAAGAAGCAGTTTTTATAAAGTATGGCTTCCAACCTTCTTTTGCCTGAAGTCCAAGGATTTTTTTGGCTCCCTGAAATTCACACCCTTCAAACCACCAATATTTTGCTGTCTACTGCTTCAAACCACTTGCTGTCTACTGCTTCAAACCACCAATATTTTGCTGTCTACTGCATGCAGAGAACTGTGTGGTTCAGTGCTGGGGAGGATACATATCTTAGATATCACATGGTCTCTGTACTCAAGGACATTTGGAGGAAAAGATACCAACACTCAAAGCCCTAAAAACTATAACACAAAATAATGCATAAGTGCACTAGGAAGGTGTGAGTAAAGTGCTGTGTTAGATGTAATGGGGAAGACAGAGTTATCAAGGTAGGGGGAGACAGGGAGTGGCAAGGATATATGAGGGATATTCCTGAAAGAGATGGTATTTGACTTGTGCTTTAAAGGAACTGTATAAATTCAGCAGGCAAAGAGGGGAATATGGGGAATACCTCATTTTTATTAAATTCATTTTGGGACTATTTTTCTCCCTTTCTTATCAATTCATTTAACAATAACAAAAAAAACCAACAACAATATATATATTAAGCACCTACCAAGTGTCAGACATTTGTGCTAAGAGAAACAAAAGACAATAACAAAATAGTCCCTGTGCTCAAAGACTTGACATTCTACCAGGGAGAGTGGTAACAACATGTACCAAGCTAAGTGACTCCAAAGTGATTGCTGTTTATCCTTCATTCTTGAAGAGGATAAATGACACCATAAATGTCTTAACTTGAAAGTGAAATTAGATTTAAGTGAGTCAGGACTGTGAAAAATCACCAGCCTCACTCTCTCTTCCAGGGTCATCTGAGTCCAGTGGCAAGACATAGGTCAAGATGACTGGAGACAACCCCAGATGCAATGGGATTCCTTTCTAGGCTAAGGTCTTTCCCAGGTCTCAGCTTGTCTGTGGCAATGCCCATTTGGTGATTTAAGGCTAGGTACTTGACCATGTCTTAAAGCCAAATCACTTTGACTCCAAAGTATAGACAAAGTAAAAGCAGCGTATTTTGGGTGGAGAGGGCAGTTACAACTGGAAAGGATCAGGATAGGTTTCACTCACAGAGGCAGCAGTCCTTGACCTAAGCCTTGAAAGAAGGCAGGGATTTTAACAGGTAGAGATAAAGAAAGAATGCATCCCAGGCATGAAGGAAAGTCCATGCAAAGGCCCAGGGAAGGATAATAGAATGTTGTCTTAGAAGAATAGAGGGACAGCTAGGTGGTGCAATGAATAGAGCTCTGGCCGTGGAGTCAGGAGGACCTGAGTTCAAATTCAGCCTCAGACACTTAACACTTACTAGCTGTGTGACCCTGGGCAAGTCACTTAACCCCGATTGCCTCACCATGAAGAAAAAAGCAACAATAAAAAAAGCAAAAAAAAAAAAAAAGAAGAATAGAAAGGAGATGAGTTAGACTAATATAGATAGCTCTCTTAGACTATTGGATAGGAGAGGTGTTGTCTAGTGGAAGAGAGCTTAGATTGGCGCACCCTTTTTTGGTGCCAGAGAGGAAGAATACGTACAATAGGTGGAAACCATGTAAGGAAAAGCTTGCTAACAATTTGAGTTATCTCAATGTAGAGTGGGTTTCCTTGGGGAGATAGAACCTCCTTCTTGGAAGTCTTCAAGCAGAGGCAGAATTGTTAAGGATGGTAGAGGAGATTCTCGATCAAGAATGGATTGAAATAGATGAACCTCTGATGCCCCTGCTAACTCTTAAATTCTGTGATCAGAATCCTAGCTTTTCAAATGACTAAACCACATGATCTTGACTATTTGTTTGACCCCTCTGACCTTCAATTTTCACCTCTGTAAAATGAGGGATTTGAACTATGGCTGTCCAGCTCTCAGATTCCTTTGAGCTCTACCTAAATCCTATCATCACATGAGTACTTTTAATGATCCTATAATTCATTGCTTTCTGTGCCAGCTTTGGCCAACAGTACTCAGAAATAATTAATATGTTCAAATGACCTATTCAGACCTAAATTGTAACTTTTCCTATTTTTTTCTTCTTCTTCAGATCTCAAAATTTCCACTTTAAGAGATCTGTCGGTCTAAAGCCAAAACACTGCTCAGCCTCATTGCTTTATGAAGGAATGGAAAATCTTCTGGGCAGCATAGTTAACTTCAGTTTCAAAATAATGACATTGGTCTCTGCTTATCTGAATTCCTTGGAAGATGAGGCTTGGCTTTTAAGTCCCTGAGATCAAGAATGAAATCCATGAGTGAGTGGCTGTCACCATACCTAGAAGATTCTAAGCCTAGGGCTTTATCTTTCCTTCCCCTGGATGTCTGAAATATACTAAATTCTTTGCTTGGCTTTTTCTTGAAGAAATAAATGCCCAATGAAAAGCTCTGATGAGCCATAAAAGGAATTATAAGTCATGTTTTATATCCACATACTAGGCCTAGCATGATTCAGTGTGGTGTAGGGAAAGAACATGAGACTGAAAGTCAAGAATCTTGGATTTTAGTCCCATTTCTTTAACTCACTGTGCGATCTTGAGCAAATCATTCCCCTTTTCTAAATTTATCCTTCTGTAAAACTGCAAAATGAGGGGGTTAGATGACGTCACCCATATGTTTCCTCTATGCTTCTTTTTGTATTCTCCAACCTTAGCACAGTGCATATAGTAGGCACTTAATAGGTGCGTATTGACTGACTTATAAAAGTATATGATTAGACTTATGTGAAATAATGAAGAGTGAAATGAGCAGAACCAAGAGAACATTGTATACAATAACATCAATATTGTTTGAAGAGTAAACGTGAATGACTGAGCTATTCTGAATCATGTCAATAATCAAATCAACTCCAAAGGACCTATGAAGGAAGATGATATCTACCTCCATAGAAAGCATTGATATATGCAACTATGTACTGATAGTCTCAAATAGTCTGTGTCAAATGTTGGCCTTCTCCAGTGCAGGGTTGGGAAGGAGGGAGGAAAACAGCTTAGGACTCAAATGTAACCAAAAAATATTAAAAAAAAAGAAATGATAAATATTAGAAAAGCTATGGGAAAGACACCAACACTAATAAATACACTGTTGGTAGAACTGTTTTATATATATATATATATATATATATATGTATTGAGAGAGAGAGAGAAAGAGACATATATATATACATATATGTATATATATTTGTACATACACACACACATACACACACACACACACACACGTTCCCTACAATAAAATGTAAAGAGTATTTACTGGAACTTAGAAGGAACCAGGAGACCTGAGTTCAAATTCTAGATGTGATACCTATTTGCTACCAATTCTGAGCTCCAAATGCTCACACTGAAAACTGGACAATCAGCTCTCACAAGGCAGTTTGAGCTGGCAGCAGCATACCTCTGCTTATAACCCTTCTCTGTCTAACATAGTTTCACAAAAGTATAATTAATTAATATAGATATATATTATATATTATAACAATATATACTATATTATTATATAATAATATAATTAATAATATATTAATATATAATTAATAATAACAGTACCCCAGAATGTCCAGAGTTGGGGGTGTGGGTTGGAATAGTGAACTGCGACATCATTGCTTTCATAATATTGTTCTATGGAGGCACTATCTCATGCTATATTGTTTTACTTAACATATTTTCATTAATAGATGCCATTATGACTATACCTTTTTGAGTCTTCTTCAGCATGTTCAGATGTTGTACAAGACCTTCACACAGGGAAACTGTTTAATAAACGTTGGTTGAATACCTAAATGTATGGGGTGAATTTGGAACTAGAATTGGCAAAAGTGGAAGAACACAGATTAGTATGATGGGGGGAGGGGAAAAGATAGAATAAGAATTAGATTTAGCCAAGTCAGGTCCTGTTCTACAAGCTCAATGTTTACCTTTAGGAATACATTTTAGGATCTGTATCTGGAAGTAAATTTAGAGATTGTCCAACTTCTTAATTTTACAGATGAAGAAATGGAGATGTAAAGATGTTAAATGATTTGCTCAAGTTAGTACACAGATAGTTAGAAGCAGACCTGGAATTAGAAGCCAGTTCCTCTGACTCCAAATCCAGTGCTCTGTCTAATCAATCATGTTGCCCACTTCTAAGTTGTGTTGACTTTGAGAAACCAAAGTTCTAGGTTTCTGTAGAGTTTTTTTAGGATTAATTTTCCTAGTGGTCTTCAATGTGAAATAAGAATGACATCACAAAACAGGTCATCTTTTTGTGTCTTTGGTCAAAGTGCCAAAGCATCAAAAGTTTATAGTAGTTTACCATGCATATATCATTCAATAAATTGATTCAATAAACATTTATTGGCTGCCTGTGAGATATGTATATATATGTATGCATATATGTATATATATAATATGCATATATAATCTATATAATCACAGTCTAACATGGTATGTGTATGTTTGTGTGTGTATAAATTTTCTGGCACCAAGTTAGGCTTCCTTATAAATACATGCTTTGGTTAGCTGACTCAGTTACTTAGGAATGAGGCCAGGGGTTCTGACTTGAGACTCAAGTGGTCCACTGATTTTTACTCAGTTCCATGACTACAAATAGTACTCAGATGGCTGAGAGTGATAAAGTCCATATTGCAGGTGTGTATCATTGGAAGAAAGAGACTCCTTCACCTTTCTTATTCAAAAAGTTCCCAAGTCCTGTTGATTCCATCCCCAAAACATGTCTTCAAGCTCTCTCCTCCTTTCCAATTCTGTTGCAACCATTCTAATACAGGATCATAGATTTAGAGCTGGAAAGGACCTTAGAGTTCAACCCCTTCATTTTATAGATGAAGAAACCGAGGTTAACAGATGGCCTTTAGTGTCACATATTTAGTAAATGTCTGAGGCAGGGCTCAAGTTCAAGTCTTCCAGCACTCTTCCACTGCATCATCTAATTTAACGCTGCCTAGATTACTGCAATAACTACCTAATAGGTCTTCTTACCTCCCCTTTTTCTCATTTCCATTCATCCTTCATAACATGGATAAAACAATTTTTCTTATCCAGAGATCTGATTATGCCAATCCTCTACTCAAAATTCTTTAATGGCTCCCAACTACACATTGAACAAAGTCCAAATTTCACAGATTTGTATTTACAGTCTTTCACAATCTCCCAACAATCTATTCTTCCAGATGTATCTTATACTTCTTCTTTCTACAAAGTCTAAAATCATACACTCATAGGAATTAGATCTAGAAGGGAATTGAAGGGATACCAAGTCCAGCCCTCCTATTTTATATGTAAGAAAACAAGCGTGGAGTGGTTGGCTTATTTGCCCAAGGTCCCATAATCAAAATGTTGTAGAAATAGGATAGGCATTCAGGCTGTCTGACTCTATTTCTGTGTTCTTTCCACCATCCCCTGGAACCTCACTTTCTCATCATGTCCTCTGCTCTTGCCACCACTGTGTCTTTGTTTGCACTGTTTTCAATGCTTAAAATTTTTGGCCTATTGAATTCCTACACATCCTTGAAAGACCAACTCAAACTTTTTCTCTATGAAATTTTCCCAGTGGATATTAACCTTCCCCTCATATACCACTTCATTTTGCACCTCTCCAATGCATTGTTGTATTGCTACAAGATATGGAACACAATGGTCTCTGAAGAATTAAAAATGAAAATCACCCAGAGGACAATGGAGAGGTACATGATGGGTAAGAGCAGACTGCAATATGTAACCAAGGAAAAGACTTACATGAACTGATGCAAAGCTAATTGAGCAGAACCAAGAGAACATTGTACATAGTAACAGCAATTTTGTACAATGAAAAACAATGAATGATTTAGCTATTCTCAGCAATACCATGATCTAAGACAGTCCCAAAGGACTCACGAAGAAACATGCTATCCATCTCCAGAAAAAGAATTTATATTGTCTGTATATAAACCAAAGCATACTGTTTTCTTCCTTCCTTTCTTTCTTTCCTTCTTACTTTCTTTTTTCTTCCTTCCTTTCTTTCTCTTTCTTTCTTTCCTTCTTCCTTCCTTTCTTTTTTCTTCCTTCCTTTTTTCTTACTTCCTTCCTTTCTTTTTTTTTCTTCAAGTCTTTTTGTACAAGATGACTAATAGTGAAAAGTTTTACATGATTGCACATGTATAACCTAAATAAGATTGCTTATTGTCTCAGGGAGGGGAGAGGGATAGAATTTGGAACTCAAAACTTAAAAAAAAGCACAAATGTTAAAAATTATTTTAATATGTAACAAGAGGAAAAATAAAATATTATTTTTTTAAAAAATGTAACCAAGGAGGAACTTTGAAGAATAGGAAAATATACCATTTAGATAATGTATGATATGAAAAGAAGATGGTATGATCATATGGTGAGGATACGGATGATAAGTAGACAGCCTGAATATTTCAGTCAGTCAGTCAATACATTTAATAAGTGCCTACTCTGTGTCAGCTTCTGTGTTAAGCACTGTCTTCATGATATCAGGAGAAATCAAGGAAGGCTTCCAGCATTTTGGGTGCACCTTCTATGTTTAACTTAATGAAGGACACAGACAAGAATTACATAGGATGGGCAGGCATAAATGAGTTATCTTCTCTCCTCACTAGACTGTAAGATCCATGAGGGGAAGGAACTGTGCTTCATCTGAACTTTTCTATGCTCCCAAGGTCTAATACAGTGCTCTGCACCTAACAGCCATAGAATTAATGTTTACTGGATTAAGAAAGCAGTATTTAAGTTGGATTTTGAATAATGTGTCAGATGATAACATTTAGCAGTAACATAAAAAGAAAATTCCAGGAACAAGGAGCAATGTGAACCAATATAGGAGTCATTTGTATGTTTTAGCTCAGTCCCACAAACATGATTCTGTCCACCTTTCAAAATACAAGGCAGTTGAGGTCATTAGAAATAAGAGAGACTATTGGGTTAAACCAGTGCTGACCTCCATGAAAAATAGTTTCCTAAGTCATAATGTTCTTACTCAATCACCTCTTTTCCTTTCAGATCTTGAAAGTAGCTTCCAAACATCAAAATGAATAGCAAGCCATTTTAACCTTGTGATATCTTTCACATTATAATTTTAACCTTGGCCTCCAGGCATTATTTAACTATGACAGAATTCTATTGATAGGCTTGTTTTGTTCCTAGTAGCCATGAGCAATTCAAAGGCATTGCTTCTTACACAGGCTGCTGGTCTGGTTCTCTGCTGATAAATGTGTTAGAGTTATTCCTAGTAACTACTTAATCTATTGTTGTTATATATTAGATGTTTTTTCTTAGTGAATCTGTCCTCTTACTTTGGCAGACATTGGGATTGCAAGAGAGACAGGACACTGTCTTAGCAGGCACTATCATTGGACTTGAGGGCAGGCAGGGGCTATGGCCATTAATGCCTTTGTATACCTAGCACCTAGCAAAGTGCCTGGCACAGAAGATGTGGGTTCATATCCCGTTTCTGACACTGTCTGTGTCACCCTGGGTAAGTTACTCCTTCTTGAAGCTTCATTTTGTTCATCTATCAAATTAGGTGGCCTCCAAGATCCCTACCAGCTCTAGATCAATAATCTTTTAATCGTATTACATAGTAGTAAGTTAATAAATATTTGTTAAGGGGCAGCTAGGTGGCGCAGTGGATAGAGTTCTGGACCTGGAGTCAGGAGGACCTGAGTTCAAATCCAGCCTCAGACACTTGACATTTACTAGGTGGGTGACCCTGGGCAAGTCACTTAATCCCATTGCCTAGCCAAAATAAATAAAGAAATAAAGAAATATTTGTTAAGTGTTTATTAATCACTTAATGTGTGATAGGAAGTATGCCAAGCATGAGAGAAGGAAACAAAGGAAGGAAGGAAGAAAGAATGAAAGAAAGAAAAAATGAAAGAAAGAAAAAGAGAGAGAGAAAGGAAGGAAGGTAAGAAGAGGAAGGAAGGAAGGAAGGAAGGAAGGAAGGAAGGAAGGAAGGAAGG
>NW_020954572.1:1243846-1248175 GCF_900497805.2 Vombatus ursinus | reverse complement strand
AGGAAGGAAGGAAGGAAGGAAGGAAGGAAGGAAGGAAGGAAGGAAGGAAGGAAGGAAGGAAAGAAGAAAACTCCTATCCTAAGAGTTTTCATTCTAATGGGAGAGACAACATGCAAATAACTATGTACAAACAAGATATGTACAGGATAAATTGGAGATAATCTTAGAAGGAATGCCCTAGCATCAAGCAGAACTGGATAAAGTTTCTTTCAGAGGGTGAGATTTTAGCTGAGACATGAAGCAAGCAAGGAAAACCAGGAGGTGGAGATGAGGTTGCTGTTGGTGGTGGTCCTTTTCTTTCAAAGAGAACCACTGATATCACGGGGTGACTCCTTTTGTTACTGGTTGAGGAAAGGCCTTTGAAGCCTTACATTTCAGTGTTTCAGGGTATCAACTTAATATTTCAGGATATCAATTAGGTCCTAACCTAACCTAACAAATCCCCTTAATAAAAGGATTTGTTCTGTGAGGTTTGATTCAATTAAAGGACTGCAATTGAGGACCTAAAGGGCCACGTGCGGCCTTGAGTTCTCAGGTTTCCCATACCTGGGTTAGGAGATAGAGAGGAAACGTTCAATGTTATATGTGGGGAGGATCAGTATCCACCCCCCTCCCCAATATGTCTAAGGAATTTATGTTGTTGTTAGAGTTGGTACAATAAGTTTTACTAGATGCAGAAGTACTTATGCGCTATGTAGACACAAAAAAGGAAAGAGAGGTAGGTGAGTATCGATGCCCAGGAATCTTTCCTTGCTTCCTAGTGCCATGGCCTGGGTCTTCTCAATTCACCCTAAAGTTTAAAATGTAAAAAAATCATTCTCATGCAATATTTTATATATTTGTTTATTTCTCCCAGTCAAGTGCTAAAATTTGGGGAAAATATCTGAATTAGATTCTGCTCCATTTCCCATTAAGTTTCTTGTCTATTTCCTAACTTTGTCATGACTCAAAGGGAAAATGCATTTAATTTATAGTTTAAAGGGCATTTCCTTCACGAAATCAGAATTAAAGATATAATTTTAAATAATTTCCCAAGTGCCTGGGCATCCAATGCTTCTAGCTAGCTTTGAATTCCCAACCTAGTTCACAACTTCATTTTGACCAAGGGGATGAATGCTCTCAAGTATACTGACAGAAGAAAGTTACTATCGATTGTCTGCCACAATCTTAAAATGCTGAAGTATACTGCCTCACTGCATCCTAAATCTTGAAGAAGAAGCCAAGTTCCTTGGCTGCTTGCCAGGAGAGCTTTGGAGCCTGAAGATCACAAAGGTCCCATCATCCAACACTTCTGATCTTATGAGGTCACATTGCAAGTTGTCCCTGCTGTGTCTGTCTGGCATTAGTTTTCTACACATCCTTCTCAGGGTCTCTTCTGATGATTTTCCCATCCAAGTGGTGGCAGTGGTCCTGGCAATTTTTGGCAGTTCCTAGGCTGCAGCTTCTGATGCCTAGAGGTCTCCAGGAAGGAGGGGCAGGGGGAGGAAAGGAGGGAGAGGAGAGACAAAGAAGCAGAGACAGATAGATTAAGACAGAAATAAGGAGACAGATTAAGGGAGATGGTAACAGAGATAGAACAAGGAATAAATAGAGACAAATAAAGAGAGGGGAAAGTAAGGGAAGGATGGAAAGGGAGAAAGAGGAGAGAGTCTCTTATTCAAGGAGACCAATAGCCTTCATTCAACATCTAATGTACTGCATTATCCAGCTTCCCTCTCTGGTGTGGTCCCACTGAGGGACCTTAGTGATCCAGTCTTTTAAGTCACACCGTAACACAACAATGTCTTAACACAACTCCCTTTTATGTTAATCTCTTGAGGTTGAATAAGCCATAGATACTTCCTCACTTTGTTTGCTTCTGGATGGGGAAAAAATACATGGGGATGCTAAACGAAAAAACACCTGGCCAATATGTGCTATACATGAGTCAGGGAATCAAAACAAATGTAGCAACCAAGTAAATTCATCCATGTACTTGAAAGACAAAATTAAGAGAAGATGAAGAGCAAGTCACTGATACTAGGTTGGAGGCAAGCTGCCAAGTGTAGTCTGGTATGGATGGTATGGTATGGTATGGTATGGTATGGAATGGTGTGGTATGGGATGGGATGGGATGGGATGGGATGGTGTGGTATTAACATGATATGGCATGGCATGGTATAGGGCCAAAGAGTGGGAATTAAACAATGACAACCCAAAACAGAGACATATAAAATACGCTGAATGGTGATCAAATCAGGACAGTCCTGTTGAACACCATTCAGAGTAAATAAGAAAATGATTGTTATAAGAAGGGCTTTTCTCAGCTCTCAGGTTGTTAGTAAAAATTTCATGCAAAGATTCATCCTCTGGAAAAAACAGAAGGTGGCAGCACAGGTGTACTATGGAGAAAGCAGTCCAGCAGATGATAGCAGCGGACCAACAGATGACATCAACAGCTTTGCCAAGAACAGCAAGTGGAAGCTTCTGAAGCAAAGAACTAAGCTATGTGGGATGAAGACTGAGGAACATGAGTTTTGTAGGCTATGCATGATCCCTATGAATGTTTCCTCTCCCACCAGTGGTGTTGGAATCTGTGGGAGAAGGAGCCCCTGTGTATGCAGGGGAGATTCCTTTACTATTTACCCTTAATTAAGTACATGTTTTTAAAGGAAAAAAACATAACACTTTTCCTAGATAAACTTTATTTTGTAGAGTGCTGATTTTCCAGTCTTGGTAATAAGTGAACTTCCTATCATATTTTACTTATGCTTAAAAGTTTACTTTTATGAACAGATTTTTAAAAACTAAGAACTAAATAGTATTTAATAAATTAAAGGACTAAAAAGCAATCTAACCAATTCAGAAAAATTATAGTTTTTTAATAAAAGGTATTCTAAAAGTTTTAGTACAATTTTAATCTTAAATAGCTTAATAATCCATTATAGAGTTTATTAATATAATTGATAGGTTACTTGAGATAATAATCAATAACTTAATAAGCTTTATGAAGCTTAAACTAGCACTAAGACTTTTAGAACATCCTGTATATGACATTTAAAGAAAACCACCCCCCCACATGCTATCAGTAGGGTTACTATTGTTGTTTGTCGTTTGTGCTTGGACCAAAATGACATCACAATGTCGGGGTCAATGTGCAGTGTGTCTGGCTATGGTTGATCACAAGGTCAGAAGGCTACTCCACATGTTGGGCACAAATAGTCTAGATGAGCAATTGGGAGGGCAAATTCTCTAAATTTGCAAGTCTCATGTTTCTTTTGAGCTATCACAATTCTGCATTGCTCACAGAGCATAGTGCCTTCTTTGATGCGGGCATGCCATGGTAGATAGTGCCAGTGTATCCCACATCTTACACTTGATCCAAAGTTCTTGGGAAAGACCTTGAGAGTCTCTTTCTATCTCTTCTTCTGACCACCATGTGAGTCTTGTGAGAGTTCTCTGTAAAACAGCCTTTTAGGCAAACATACTTTTGGCATTCAAACAAGATGGCCAGCCCCTCAGAGTTGTGCTCTCTGCAGCAGAGTTTGAATGCTTGGCAGTTCAGTAGAGTATTTGCTTTGAAGTGGTTGTACAGTAGCACTGGGCAACAGAAACTGTTCAGGTCAACCATCTGTCATCCAGTCCCCCTTGTGACCAAAGACACACGTGCAAGACACAGCTCACATAGATCAAAGATTCATTCAATCTCTGTTTATAGAGTTTCAGGAAGATACCTAGCCTCCTTGGGGATCCAGACTTTATCTTTGGCTCTGTTAGAAAGCATTCTGACTAACAGACCTACCTAGCCACAAATTTTCTATGTTTATTGACCAGACTATGAATAGATGAATTGGGTAGGATAGGGAAGGGACATTTAAAAAAAATGAAGATGAATAATTTGCAAACCAGTTTCACAGCAGTAGGTTCTGGGCTTGACGAAAATTCAACAAAATTCAACAAGCATTTATGAAATATCATTTATATGCACAAGACCCTTTTTTAGGTGCTGTATAGGCCATACAAGTAAATAAGACATGGTCCATGCTGTCATGGAACTTGCTCTAGACATATGTACTTATAAATATAAAATAAATTAGAAAATAAGTATATATTGAGAGCATAGAGACAAAAATCAAATAGTCTCTGCCCTCAAATAACTTTCATTCTATCATAATGTGAACTATTATTATTTTATGGTAAATTGTTAATGGAGTGAGTGCGTTCAATTCTAATGGGTCATTATATATTGTTGTACATCTTCACTTATCTTCTAGCCTCCCAAGCTCTCAGTTTCTATCATCATCATCATCATCATCATCATCATCATCATCATCATCATCATCATCATCA
>NW_020954572.1:1206017-1243836 GCF_900497805.2 Vombatus ursinus | reverse complement strand
CATCATCATCATCATCATCATCATCATCATCATCATCATCATCATCAATAACTAGCGTTTATATAGAGCTTTAAGCTTTGTAAAGCACTTTACCAATGCCGTCTCATTTTATCCTCACAAAAACCCTGGTTGGTAGGTGCTAATATTAGCTCCATTTTACAGATCAGGAAACTGAAGCAGACAGAGTGAGCTGCCCAGAAGGTCACACAGCTAGTAAGTGTCTGAGGCGGAATTTGCACTCAGATCTTCCTCACCCCAGGTCCTTGATCTATTCACTGCTCCATCTAACTTAAGGAGTGAATCTTGAAGGTTCCTTCCAGCTCCGGATCTACCATCCTCCTTTGATCTAGTCTTTGAGGAGAAGCTATGTCTTCTCTTTGCGTGTTCCTGAGCCCATTTCTTCCCATGTCTTATTTCACTACAGAGCCGGAGTGGGCAAACTTGTCCTCAGTCTGATGCTGCCCTCTCCTGTTCCAATACCTTTGCACATAATTCTCTACCGTTTTCCCATTTCCACTTCATTAATTCTCTCATATTATTCAGGGCCCATTGGTGTTAGAATCATTTCCTTCATGCAACTTTCCTTGAATCCCTGAGCTAGAAGTGATCCCTTTGCCCTCAGATTTCTCATAGTATCTTTCCTTTTCCTTTATATTCTAATTTACATTATATTTATTCATGCACTTGTTTTATCTCCTGTACTAGACTGGAAGTTCTTTGAAGGAAGTGCAACACTATTTTATATCCTGGTATCCCTAGTGCTTAGCACAGGACCATACATACATAGATACATGTATATCTTGTGACACATGAAAAGTCTGAGAGACATAATTTCTAGGTAATTAATCATTTTATTAATTATGGCTTGCAAATAATTAATAAAAGAGGTCAGTGGCACTTTCAGGGACCAAAGACTAATCATGGAAGCTAATTCAACTAATTCATTATTGGCGAAAATGTCAATTAGTAAAAACCAATTTGCAATTTGGAATTATGCAAATAAGATGGTTAAAATGTGTATGCCTAGAGACTTCACTTCTAAGCATACAACTCAAGTAGATCATTGATAAAAAGAAACCAAAATATTTATAGCAGCATTCTTTATGGTAGCAAAGAACTAAAAACAAAGTAAATGCCCATCAGCTGGGGAATGACTTAGTAAACTGTGGTATGTGAATATAATAGGATATTATGGTGCTGTAAGAAATGACAAATATGATGAAAATAGAGAAACTTGGAAAGACTTTTCAGAACTGCTGCAAAATGAAATAGAGCCAAAAAAACAATATACATAATAACATAATGACTACAATAAAGTAAATGGAAAGAAAACCACAAAACAATTTAAAATTAATGTCTCAAAATGACAAAGAGCAAGCTTGTCTCCAAAGAAGAGATATGAGAAAACACCTCCTCCCCCCATTCTTTTGCAAAAAGGTGGCTGTGTGGGGGGGGGGGGGCGTGGTGGGGGTAGGGAAGATGGTTCATAGATGTGGAACACTGCATATATTACCAGATTTTTTATATGCTAATTAGTTTTGCTGATTTTTTTTCTATTCCATTCCTTTTTTTTTCCTTTCTTTTTCTCTTTTCATATTATATATGAGACAGCTCTCTGAGAAAGGGGATGGGGAGAGATACAATCAACCAGGCTCAGTTCCTGACACTTTGAATTACTTTGCACTCCCAGACTACTTTCCACACTTGGTTTACTTTCTATCTGAAAACTGCTTTCTACCTCCCTGTCATTTTCTATCCCTCCTCCAAAACCCTTCTCATTATGGAGATGTAATCCCCAGCCTCTTCCTCCACTGGTGAGTTCCTCATAATAACATTCATTTAAGGAAATATCAACATCAGTTATACTCACAGATTCAGCTCCTAATTCTCAAAACTACTTTTTCCACATTCCCCCTACCTTCTGCTCCCTTTTATGTGTTATCTTCCCCTGTTAGAAATCAAACTCCTTGAGGGCAAAAGTTCTCTTTTTGCTTGTTTTTGTATTCCCACGGCTTAGCACAAAGCCATAGCAAACACTTTTTTAAAATGCTTCATATGAAATCCTTTTCCAATACAGGGAAAATTTAGACCTTGTGAAAACAAGACATCAATAAAAAGGTATTTCAAAAAAATGAAAACAAACATTCTTGATATCTACTCCAAAATGCTTAGTTCCTGTTTGCATTATTTATACTAATGACTTAAGATGCATCATTATTCATGATTCTATGTTTATGCCTCTGAGTTTAACTTGGAATCAAGATGGCTCTATTAATAAAAATTCATTGAGATATCACACACACTTGAAATGCATACGATTGCTTAAGGTCTAATGCTGTTAATTTAGAGATTTGGAATATTGCAGGTTTCTCTTGTTTCTATTATCAGGATTACTGAGATTCGGGAAAGGAAGGAAGATACCCTGCCCAACCTGTAAACATCACCCTGCCCTCCGACATCACCACTCAAAACTTTAAATTGGAAGTTGACCAATAGAAAGAAAGCGGTCAGTGAATTGACTCTACTAACACTGTCTCTTTTTCTGTCTCTTTGTGTCTTTGTATTTCTCTCTCTTTGTCATACACACCATGTCAAAGGTAGTAAAATTTAATAAATCATAGGCCCAATAGAAACATGAAGGAACTCATGGACATTATCTATAAATATCATCAAAAATAGCATCTATGAACTAAGGATATATTTGCATATATATGTATATATTTGAAATGATACTACAACCTAATTTAGCCAGCTGGAGGCACTTCTGGACCCCCTTCTTGGATGAAGGTCAACTGATTGCAATTCCATATTTCTACTGTCATCCAACACTAGAGGATGCCTGGGAAGCAATACCAAGCTCTCTGTGGTTCTCAAAGGGTTGGTTGCCTTTCTTCTCTAGTTCTATCCCGTATGTAGGTAGCAGTGCTCATTTTATAAGTAGTATTTTAGATTGGAAGGCACGCTAGATTTGGAGTAAGTGTTATTGTTCAGTTGTGTCTGACTCTTCATGACCTCATTTGGGGTTTTCTTAGCAAAAATACTGGAGTGGTTCGCCATTTCCTTCTCCAGATCATTTTACAGATGAGGAAACTAAGGCAAACAAGGTTAAGTGACTTGCCCAGGTTCACATAGCTAGTAAGGGTCTGAGGCCAGATTTGAACTCAGGTCTTCCTAACTCCAGGCCTGGCACTCTGTCCACTGTGCCATTTAGCAGCCCAATAAGAGCACTTGAGTTCAAATCCTGGCTCTCCTACTTCCTACAGGCATACCTTGGAAATATTTTGGGTTTGGTTCCAGAACACCACAATAAAGCAAATATTGCAATCAAGCAAGTTACACAAATTTTTTTGGTTTCTCATTGTATAAAAAAATTATGTTTACACTATACTGTAGTCTATTGGGTGTGCCACAATATTATGTCTAACAAATGTGTATACCTTAATTAAAAAATACTTTGTTGCTTTAAAAGTGCTAATCATTATCTGAGCCTTCAGCAAATCATAATCTTTTTTGCTGATGGAGGGTCTTGCCTCGATGTTGATGGCTGCTGACTGATCAAGGAGGTAGTTGCTAAAAGTTGGGGTGGCTGTGGCAATCTCTTAAAATAAGGCAACAATGAAATTTGCTGCTTAGATTGACTCCTCCTTTCACTTGAACACTTAGGGGCCATTGAGGGTTATTAATTGGCATAATTTCAATATTGTTATGTCTCAGGGAATGGGCAGGCCTGGTGAGAAGGAGAATGATGGTCAGTGGAGCAATCAGAACACATAACAATATTTATCAATTAATTTCGCCATCTTATATGGGCAGAGTTCATGAAACTTTGAAACAATTACAGTTACCCCTTCCACATTTCAGGGGTTAGGGACACAGTGCCCCCATGATCTAGAAAACCAAAGTAAAATTTTTTAGCCTTTCCTTCATATCAGAGAAAAAGTCTGATTTTTTTCTTTTTCTTTTATGGGGTGTTTACAGTACCTTATTGTAAAATTTGGGTTGATATTATATAATACCATACATATATTTTATGCACTTCTGAGCCTCTAAACTTTTCCTGTGGTGTCTGCTGGCCTTTACATGTAGTCTGTGGCTTCTGCAAAACTCCCCAAACATTTCCATTTAATTTCTTATGCTGACCCGCAATTTATGGAAGCCACAATGGAGAAAGTCCAAATGGAGAAGGGATAACTGTGCAGTAGTAAAATCAAAGACCACTGATCACAAATCACTATAACAGATATAATAATACTGAAAATGTTCGAAATATTGTGAGAATTGCCAAAATGTGACACAGAGACTATGTGAGTGCATGAGATAGACTCGTTTGACACAGGGTTGCCACAAACATTTGATTTGTTAAAAAAAAAAAACAAAAACCAACCACAGTATCTGTGAAGAGCAATAAAGTCAAGGGCAATAAAATGAAGTATGCTTGTACCTCTGTTATCTTAAGATGTTTAACCTCTCAGGGCCTCAGTTGCTCACCTTAAAAATGAGAGGGCTAGATTTGACAACTTCTAAAGGATCTTCCAGCTCTATATCTATGATTCTAGTCTAGGTGTATAGTCTTTATGGATTTCTTCAACTAGACTGTTGACTCCTACTCTCCCCACCCAACACACCAAAAAAACCCAAACAACAACAAAAAACAAATTCTGCTGTCTTCCATTCTTGCTCTATTTCTAATCATTCACACTAACATAGCATAATGGAGTAGATCACAAACCCACACAATGTTGCTGTATATGGTCCTACTTTCTCTGTGTGTATATATGTACATATATATGTATATGTATGTGTGTATGTGTGTGTATGTCTTCCACTCACACTCATGCTCCTAAAAGCAAAAGTAATAAAACCAAATAAATTAAAAGATAATTGTTCCTTCGAAGGAAAGCTATGGCAAATCTGGTCAGCATACTTAAAAGCAGAAACGTCACCATACTGACAAAGGTCCATATAGTCAAAGCTATAGTTTTTCCAGTAGCAATGTACAGCTGTGAGAGTGGGACTATAAAGAAAGCTGAGCACTACAAAATCAATGCTTATAAATTATGGTGCTAACGAAGACTTTTGAGAGTTCCTTGGACAGCAAGGAGATCAAATCAGTCAATGATTAAAGAAATTAATTCAGGCTATTCACTGGAAGGTCAAATGCTGAAGCTAAAGTTTAAATACTTCGGCCACATAATGAGAAGATGGGACTCATTGGAAAAACCTTGATGCTGGGAAAGATTAAAGGCAAATGGAAAAGGGGACAACAGAGGATGAGATGGATAGATAGTGTCATGGAAACAACGAACATGAACTTGGACAGACTTCAAGAGATAGTGGAGGATAGAAGGACCTGGCATGCTGTGGTCCATGGGGTCATGGAGAATCAACAACAATAACACATTAAAAAACAAACACCTTGCAAGTGATTCCCCCTAACCCTTTTCTGCACTTAACTAGGTTGTAGAGTTGTAGAGACATAGTCAAGCGTCTCAGACCATTTCAGCAATTGCTTCTGATGGGAAGGTAGCAAATGGCCCCCACAGGGTTCTACTCACAGCTTTGTAGAGGGTCAGCTTCTAGATGGTGAGCGAAGTTAAGACTAGGAGTAAGGATTCTTATTCCAGCTGCTTCTCCTTGCTCACTTCTCAGTGATCCTCTAAGATCCTCAGTAACTCCTCCAACTCACATTATTCTTCCCCCTCTTCACTGAACCCCTCCAGTCTCTGTGCTATACCTTACACCATTTCTTTTTCCCCAGTTCTTTTCATTTAGTCTGGTTATTTCTTTCTCTTCACCTGCTTCTTCCCTCCTCTAGATTGTAAGATCTGGGGCATATTGCAATCTCCTTAGTCATGTAACTAGTATGTAGTGATAGAATGAAAAGCAAAGGAGAAAGATATTCCACAAATATCCAGTCTAATATTCATTAGACTTGGCAAGGGAGTGTGCATTTGAGGGCTGGGATTCAGCCTGGCCAGATACATGGAGGTGGAAGAAAATTGGATAAAATAAGGGATCAGTTAGTGTTTCAATGAATAGAGAATATGAAGTTAAATTAAATAAATCTGGAAAGATAGGAGTCATATTGTTGAGGTTCTTAATATAGCAGGGGCTGTCCAACACATAACACCCCCTTGCTATATGAGAGGGGGAATAGCCCTTGCTACATTAAAAGTCAGACTCTAAGGAGTTTGAATTTATATAAGGAACATTCCTATATATAAGCAATTTCCTATAAGTGATAGGGAGACGCTGAAGGTTTTTGAGAAGAATATTAACATGGCTCAACCTGTACGTTTGGAGATCACTTTGGCAATGGTGTGAAGGATGGCTTAGAGAAGGGAGATACTTTAGGCAGGTAAATTAAGTAGGAGACTGTTACAACGATTCAGGTGAATGGTAATGAGAATCTGAACTATAGTGATGGCCATGGAAATGGAGAGAAGGGGATGGATGCAAGAGGTATTGTAGAAATGAAATCAAATGATGTTGGCAATTGATTGGACATGAGATGACTGAGGTTTCAAGCCTGGGAAAATGGTGGTTACATGAAGAGTAACAGGAAAGTGGAGAAGAGAGGCAGGTTAGGGGAGAAGATCTTTATTCCTGTTATTATTATTGTAGTATAGCCTTTCATTGAATAAGCAAGGTGGCACAGTGGATAAAGGGCCAGGGCCTGAAGTCAGAAGGAAGACTCACCTTCCTGACACAAGTCTGGCTGTGTGACCCTGGGCAAGTCACTTAACCCTGTTTGCCGCAGTCTCTTCATCTGTAAAATGAGCTGGAGAGGGAAATGGCAAACCACTCCAGTATCTCTGTCAAGAAAACCTCAAATAGGGTCATGAAGAGTTGGGCACAACTGAAACAAATGAACAACAGTAGACTTTCATTACAAACTGAACGGACTATCATAGTGACCCTCAAATAGGTCTTTCCACTTTTACCCTCTCCCCTTACTCCTCCCATCCATTCTTCAAAGAAATGACAAATTAATCTTTCTTATACATACATAGAACAGGCCCTGGCACCCCTCTACCGCAAAATCTTCAGTGGCTTCCTATTGCTAACTGGGTAAACTATAAGCTCCCTGAGGGCAAGGATTTTTCCATTTTTAGTTTTGTATCCCTAGCACAGTGCTTGGCACATAATAGGACTCAATAAATGCTTATTGAATTGATTTTAATTTGAACAATCAATCAACAAGTACTATTAAGAAGCTACTATATATCAGACACTGTATTGGTCAGTGGGGATAAAGTAACAAAAATGAAAGTTCCCCTGTCCTCAAGGAGTTTATATTCTAACAGGCTGAATTGGGTTTAGATTCTTCTACTTGGCATTCAAGAACTTCCATTTGACCACGTCAGCCTTCTCTCTCTTATCTCATTCCTTTCCCTGTAATCTACTCCTTCCATGTCCCCAACACACCTTACATGCTGTGGCTTACATGCCTTGGCTCAACTGTTTCTCAGGCCTGGAAGGTTAAGGGACTTGTCCAAGGTCACACAGTAGTAAACATCATCATCATCACCATCATCATCATCATCATCACCACCATCATCTTCGTCATCAGCCCTAACATTAAGAGCTTTATAATTATTATATTATTTGATCCTCTGGGAGATAGGTGCTATTATTATCCCCATTTTATAGATGAGGAAATTGAGACAAAGAGAGGTTAAGTGACTTACCCAGGTTCACACAGCTAGGATGTGTCTGAGGCTGAATTTGAATTCAGGTCTCCCTGACTCTATCCACTGTACCACCTAGAAACAGGTTTTAAATCCAGATCCTCTGACTTAGTTGGTCTTTCCTCGGTCCATAAGTTGATTTGAATACAATGATTTAACAATCTATTTTCATTCAGGTCTTCCAGTATCTTCTCTCTCTAATCCTAGAGCAGGGACAGAGAATCTGAGTTCAGAGCCAGGCTTCGCTTCTTGCAACATACATGGCAATAAGCAAGTAATCTCTTTAAACCTCATTTCATCCATAAAATGAGAGTATCAGACTGGACTAACCTTTATGTCCTCTCCATTTCTAAATCCTCTAATTCTTCATAGCTACCAAAATTCTTTACCAAATGCTCAGGTCAGATCAAGTTATAAACCTTCCCCCAATATCTTCAACGGTTCTCTATTGTCTATGAGACAAAATACAAATTCTTCAGTCTGGTATTCAACACCCTTCACCACTTGGCTCTGACCTACCTTGCCGACCTTTTGCTTGCCTTCCTTTCATATACTCTTCATTTCCAGACAACAAGACTATTTACCATTTTATCATTTTGTTCTATTCTTTCCTCCCTCCATGCTGAAACACTCTCCTCCTCTCTTTTGAAACCCTTATTTTCCTTCAAAACCCAGTTCAAGTGCTATGTTCTCCATGAAGTGTTCCTTGATCTCTCCAGCTAGATCTCTCTCCTCTAATGTTTTATCCTTCTTTATTTGACCTCTATTTGTCCTTATTGTAGTTTTGCATTTTAGTGGCATATCTCTACACTGGATTTAAGCTTTTTGTGGGTCTGGAGTATGCAATTTTCTGTTGTTTTATCCTCAGCACAAAGCACAACAATAGATTGTTTCCTCATCTGTAAAACTGAGCTTAAAAAGGAAATAGCAAACGACTCCAGTATCCATAGCTGCTTGCTAGGTAATATAGGACCAAATGAAATAATGTGTCAAAAGTGTTTCACAAGCTTTAAAGTTCTCTATAAACGTGAGTTATTTACCACCACTACCACCATCATCATCATTAAACTAATGAATTGAATTGGAGTGTATTGAATTTCCAGTTCAAGTGCCATTTCTTTCATGATGTCTTTTCTGATTTCCATCCAAGGTTGTGCTAAGGCCAGCATATATAGGGCTTGATCGCTAAACTTTCACTGTGAGGAATTTACACGTTAGAAATCAGCAAAAGATACAAATCAGGACTTGACTTGTTGTTTTATTGATTGTCTAAATTTAAGAAAGTGTTTTTGGAGAGCTGGTTGTTAAACATTTACCAGTAGACCACTGGCATCCTTTAAATGAAAGTGATCTCTTCACTCAACAAATTTTTAGAGCATCTTAGTCTGGATCCTTCCTTTGCTCTTATCACCCTTTGAAAGAATGAATAAATGAAAAATCATTTAAGTGCCTTCTCATATCTATTTGTGTATATGCCAAAGACTTCCCCTTCCATAGGTGTTGAGTAAATATTTGTTGAATTAAATTAAATTCTGGAACGTGGGAATTTTATCATTAACCTCCTTCCCAAAGACTTCAAAAGGTTTTAGTTTTTGGGAACAGTCTCAGGGAAAACCTGGTCACATTAGCAGGAAAATGTGCCTAGGACCCATTAAAAATTCTGCGCTTAGCAAAACCTGGTATCTCTCCTTCTAAACACTCCTGTGTTGTCTGCAGCTTTTTCCCCACCGAAGTTTCTGTATATTGCATATATTCTTAGGAAAAATATTTTTATTCCAGAGTTTACTCCCAGCTTTGAAAGCAGCAGGCAATACGATTATTGAATTCTCCTCCTGTTTCTGCTACATGACTGATGAGGTCGCTGTGGCCTCCAGGTGCCATCTCTAGGGTCAGCCTGACACTCAGATCACTGTCACTACTGGGATATTGAAAATCCATCTGTCACTCAGACTGCCACATTGTTACTGAGCAGATGGCAAAACGCTGGCCATCCCAGCATGACTTTAGAATCTCCTGTTTAACAATGGCTGTGGCCACCATACAGAAAGGGAAGGGGGGATTTTGGTGATTATCTGACCCCCTTGAAAGAAGTGTTGATGGTCAATTGGAGTCATTCTGGTTCCAAGGTATATATAGACGTATCTAATTTCCTCCTATGTACCAAACCATAATAGGGCAGCTAGGTGGTGAATAGAGCACCTGGCCTGGAGTCAGGAAGACTCATTTTTGTGAGTTCAAATCTGGTCTCAGACAATTACTGGCTGTGTGACCCTGGGCAAGTCACTTCACTCTGTTTGCCTCAATTTCCTCATCTGTAAAATGAGCTGCAGAAGGAAATGGCAAACCACTACAGTATCTCTGCCAAGAAAACCCCAAATGGGGTCATGAAGAGTTAAGACACGACTGAAAATGTCTGAACAATATCAACCATGATAGCATTATAGTTATTTCTTTTCATGTCTTACTTTGCTTAAAAGACTGTACATTCTTTAAGGGCAGGGACAGGGTCTTAGTCATAGTAATTATAATATTTGGAAAGGTAGGAAGTGCCTGAGAGATCATGGGTGATAGATTCAGAACTCTAACTGCCCTCAGAGATCATCTAGTCCAGTGGTGTCCAACTCAAATAGAAATAGAGGCCACAAATCCACACATAAGGATACCTGTGGGCCACACGTTGACTTAGTTTTAAAATGTCATGTTATCTATGTTTTAGTGTACTTTCATTTATTTTGTTAAATGTTTCCCAATTATATTTTAATCTGGTTTGGGCAACACTCCAGAATGTTATGGGCATCTAGTACAACCTTCATTTTACAGATGAAGAAATTGAGACCTTGATAGATTACCTGACCTACCCATTTGAACCCATATCCTCCGACATCTTTGGATCCTCCAATGTACTTTGCATAAGAGGCATTGAATAAGGATACGTGAGAGTCACAGTCAGTGTAATGGAAAGAGCACTGAATTTGGACTGATTGCATTCCAGGTCTGAGATTTATTTTCTGTGCAATACTGGGCAAGTTACCTTTGAGATTCTTTAGGCTTCGTTCTTCATCTGTAAAATTGGTCTCATAATAATAATAATAATAACAATAATAATAACTCACATTTTTCATGATGCATGGTTTATAAAGAGCTTTTTTACTATGATCCTGGTGAACAGGTAATCATATAAGCAAGGAGGTATCTGGGGCTATTAGGAATACTTCATCAAACTTCCCCCACCCCCGGCCCCCAAAACATTGTTATTTCCATGTTATGGATGGAGAAACTATATCAAAAGTTCAGTGAATGAGAATGAGCTGTTGCCAGAGGTAGTGATTCCCTATCACCGGAGGGCTTCAGACAGAGCCTGGATGACCACTTGTCAAGGATATTGAAAAGAGAATTTCTGTTTAAGTGTGGGATGTACTAGAGGACCTCTGATGACCTTTCTAAGTCTGAACTGACAAATATGACTTGACAGAGATCAAACAAGTAGTAAAGAGGCCAGGATTTGGGACTTGAATCAGTGTCCAGAATTCCAATGTGGCCTTCTTTCTACTTGTACTACTTACTCAAAGGGTTGTTGCAAGGTTTAAATGAAATTCACATATATGTATGTATGTTTGTGTGTGTATATATATATACACACATACACACCCACATACATATATAATACATATGTGTATATGTAGGGGTGGGTGGGGGTGTTGTTGAGTCATTTCAGTCATGTCTGACTCTTCATGACCCCATTTGAGGTTTTCTTGGCAAAGATACTGTGTTTGTCATTCCCTTCTCCAGATCATTTGACAGATGAGGAACTAAGGCAAACAGGGTTAAGTGACTTGCTCAGGGTCACACAGCTAGGAAGTATCTGAGATTAGATTTGAACTCATGAAGGTGAGTGAGTCTTTGTGATTCCAAGCCTAGCACTTTATCCACTGCACCACCTAGTTAGACAGACACACACACACATACATATATATACATATACATATGTACATATACACATATGTAAGATGAAAGAATTTGTCAATATATTATATAGTTGTTATATATATGTACACATATGTGTATATATAAGTATATATGTGTTCACATAAACACATAAAGATACCTGTATCTATATATATCAAGAATGTAGCTAGACAGGTAGGAGGAATAATGAGCTTGCTTCCTTGGACTTAGCTTTTCTCTGTGCCTTTCCCATACCCAGCACTCTATATGGGAGAGTAGAAGGGTTTTCAAATTGAAATATTGGGAGACCTTGGAACCCTAAGGTCCTTGGCAATTACTGGGTAAGTATCTACTCCAAAGATGATGACTGTGCAGCTAGGAGTGGTGCGGTAGATAGAACTGATAGAGGGGGTAGAGCTCTTGATCTGTATTCAGGAAGACCTGTGTTCAAGTGTGGGCTCAGACATTAACTAGCAGTGTGACCCTAGAAAAGTCACTAAAGCTTCCTTATACGTAAGATGGGGATAATAATAGCACCTATTTCCCAGGATTGTTGTGAGGATAAAATGAGATAATTTATAAAGTCCTTTGCAAACCTTAAAGTTTTATATAAATGCTAGTAGTAGTAGTAGTAGTAGTAGTAGTAGTAGTAGTAGTATGTGTAGACTTGTCTTCAGAGATTAAAATCAGGAAGCATGCAGAAAGCCCAACAAGCTAGAATGAGGTCATGCTTATGGATAAAAGCTTAGAGACCTAGGTTCAAAAGATAGACTTGAGCTTGAAGGCACTAGATATTTAGTTAGCAGGGAACCTTCTCTGTGTTCTAAAGAGCTTGCCACTCAGAATAAAGAATTTCTTATCGAATATGAGACCTTTTAGAAAAGATTCTGAAATTAATGAGATAGAATACTCTGTAAAGTTTTTCTCCCTAGGGAAGGATTTTGATTGTCTACAGAGCATGAATTATTACTTTTCTAAAATAATTATTTTTAAAAGCCTTGAGATTTTAAATTAAAAGAGCATAGTAGAGACCATTCTTCTCATGAGGAGGAGACAGCACTAATACCAAGGACTTCAGCTGAAGCCAGAAACCGGAAAGGAAGAGAAGTTCCACAGCCACATAACCGGTAGAGCCATGCATGGCAGAAGTTGTGTATCAATATACCTGAAAGAGACCAGTAGAGAACAGGCTCAGTGGAATATCACCAAAAGATATTAGCAGCCCTGCAGCCTCAGAGGTGCCCCAGAAGGTATGCTTCTCCATGTACACGCCCTAGTCATGCACGTTCTCTATTGTTTGTCTGCTGTTCTCCCCAATGCTATGGCTATTTGTAGGAGTGCACCTCAGCTTTATGGGGAAGATGTTTAATCCTACTTTTCACACTATGTTAGTTCAATAAATGCCTTTCTTTATGTCGCATTGATTGAGTCTTCTGATGACTACTACTAGTAGGTACATCCGTAAGAGCTCATGAGTTAATAGTTTTGAATTTCCGTGGACCCAAATCATGTCTTGAACCCAGAGAAGCCTCACTTCAAGGACCCATTCTGAAAGCTACAAGTATTTTGCTACCATATAACACCCATTCAATCTAAATTATTATTTAGTTTAAAATATTTTTTGACTAGGCTCATTCATTAGTACAGAGACCTCCAGGTGAGGAAACTTCCTCTATGTGTTGGCAACAGATCTGCAACTTACAGTCTTAGAAATTTCCTTGGGGAAATGAGAGAATAAGCATCTTTCCCGGGTTCAGATAGCCAGTACATGTGAGAACTAAAACTTCAGACCAGATCACCCAGTCTCCACTTCCTGTTCTCTATCCTTACTGCCTCTCGAACTATTATTGTTGTTGTTCAGTCATTTTCAGTCATATCTGACTCTCCATGACCCCCCTTTGGGGTCTTCTTGGCAGATACTGGAATGATTTACCATTTCCTTTGCCAGCGCATTTTACAGATGAGGAAACTGAGGCAAACAGGGTTAAATGACTTGTCCAGGGTCACACAGCTAGGGAGTGTCAGAGGCCAGATTTGAACTCAATAGAAGAGTCTTCTTGACTCCAGGCCCAGCACCGTATCAAATGTACCAACTAATTGCCCCCAAACTGTTATTATTATAACTATTATTTGAATGTATAATTTATTTATTCCTAAAACAGTTTATTCCTAAAACAAAGGCCCATCGTTTTAATATGACTATTCTTCTGTTTTGTATAGTTATGAATCATGAAACACGCCAGTTTGCTAAACATTGAATTTAAAGATCTCCAAAGGTTAATAAAAAGGCTCATGGCTGATATGAGCAGGCTACTTATTACAAATATGGAATTATAACAAAGGGAAGGATATATATATATATATATACACATAATTATAACAGGGAAGGATAGCATAAAAGAAAATTTTGATTGTAAATGAAGAGGGACTTTTCACAGAAAGAGAGTAAGGAATATCTGAGCCACATATGGGTTGTCCAGTGGTTTTATCGACATACTTGTGATGCCAAGAGAATTCAAGGAAGTTCTCTTCCGTATTGTATGAACTACCTATGATAAACATGTGGGAAGCCATGGATAAAGATTATGGATAAAGGATAGGCAGGCATGTATGGGTTGCAACCTGTAGCAATGGAGTGCATGTCTGCATTGATAAGATCACTGAATAACTTAGGGATTTGAGCATTTATTTTGATATCAATAAAATATTTGGATAGTTGGCAAATCTCCACTTTTTTTGTTTGTTGTAGACACAAATTTAGCTCTGTTATTTTGTTAAAATAAGCCTTATATTAAGCTGGCTATGAGTTCACCTGCTGACTTGCAGCATGATTATCAAACATATTTCCCAGAGGTGTTTTAAGGCTTAATTAATGCTTGTAAATTGAAAGCAGTTACCCTGTGTGACAGGAAATTTAGAGAAAACATATTCAGCTGTAGCTGTGTGGTATATTACACACTATGTCTTCAATTACAGGCAGAAAATGAATCCTATTGAAAGCACAGCTCCCAAGGGAAGAGTATAAAACGAAATGAAAACAGCCCCGGGTATTTCTTCTTTGCATTGTCTCACCAGAGGCAATTTGCAGTGTCTCACTCTTTGATTCTTCTTAAATTCACTTTAAAGTAACAAACTTTGTTGTACATTGTTTACCAAGTTATAGAAAATTAGTTCCACTAAGCAGCAAGAGAGGGAGTGGCCAGGAAGTGATGAATGGGTACCCAAATATGAGTTGTGAGAGAAGGAAGAGATCATTTCAAAACTGGAGAAAGATAATGATGTCAGACAGGATAGATGTATTGGCTGGTTTTGCTAAAGTATTTTTCGGTGTGTTTAATCTTTGTAATAAGAAAAGACTCTCTGGGCAGAAGAAACAGCAGCTATGTGTTTGAAAATCACTGTGACATAGAGGCAAAAGACATTAGTAAAATAAAAAAAGAGAGAAGAACAAGGAAGAATTAAAGGAGGAAATGAAATGAACTTCCATTTTAAAAAATTATTGACGCCTTCTGCTTTTACATCACTGTCATTTCTGGACATTGTTCCCACCTCCGCTTCAATAGGTTGGAGCCAGGTTGTGACAGGTTGCACATTTCAAACAGAGGAATTTGTATTTGATCTTAGAGAAAACTGATGGAGTTTATGGCATGGGGGAATGACATTGTCGGAACTATCTTTTGTGTGTATCACATTGGTAGCTGTGGGGAAGATGATTGGAGGAGAGAAGAGACTTTAGGCAAAGACGCCATTTAGAATGCTTTTGCAACAAGCTAGGTGAGAGGCAATGAGGTCCTGAGTTAGGGTGGTGGCTGTGTGAGTGGAGAGATGGGGACCAACACAAGAAATGTCATGAAGGTAAAATTGTCAAGACTAGGCCACTGATTGGAATGCGTGGCAAGGGAGGGTAAAAAGTCTAGGATGGCTCAGAGTTTGTGAAACTGTGCAATAAGGGTATTTGGAAGAAGGAGGGAAGAGGAACCAAGATGTTGAGTTCTATTTTGAATCTGAGGTGCCTATGGGATCTCCAGTCAGAAATTTTCAAGAGTCAGTTGGTGATGCAGAATTCAAGCTTAAGAGAAAGACTAGGGCTGATTATATATAGATTCCAAAGTCATCCTCATTGGAATAATAACCTACCTCAAAATGTTACTGAGGGGCAATGGAATCAATGCAGAATACTTTTAAGCAATAAAAGTGCTATTTAAGTGTGAGCTACTGCTACTTGTGAGGAAAGTGTTTCACTAGACTTGATAAGCCACATAAATATAAAAGAATTAAATAGCAGGATAGTCACATGTCCCAGGATATTTCTATCTGAACTCCACTGAAAAAAAATGAGAATGAAATTATTTTCATGTGGATTTTAAAGCCTTATGAAGATAATCTGTATCTCATCCTATTCCCACATGGTTTTGTTTTCTTCTACTGTATTTTGAAAGCTTTTCATTCCCTGTAGACAATGAATCTACAGGGAGTGACAACATATTTTGAAATCATAGTTCTTGAATTGTCATTAGTCACTTTTAAGCCAGGCAGTTTATTGACATAACAGGTTTGTCTGGGATACCTGTGTAGTTTCCATATAGTTTTTTTGGTTGGATTTTAAAGAATATTTTAAAGTCTGTATTTATATTACGGGGATTCATTGTATCAATACTTATGAAAGATAGTAAGCTTCTGAAGTACAGTTCTAGCCACCAAGATGTGTCTTTCTAGGTATTCAGTAGGTGCTAAAATTTTGCAGCCTGCAGTAATGTGGCATAACTGCTGTAATTTCCTTGCTTAGTCTACATAGATCAGTCAGACTTGGATGCTTAAGGATAATCCTTCTGTATCTATATCTGTATCATCATCATCTTCTTCTTCTTCTTCTTCTTTTATAAATACATTTCTGTATTTATGTTTACAGGAAACTGAGCTAAACAGGGTTAAGTGACTTGCCCAAGGTGATACAGCTAGTAAATATCTGAGGCCAGATTTGAACTCAAGTCTTCCTAAATCTAGGACCAGCAATCTATCCACTACACCACCCACCTGCCTGAATCATCCCTCAACAAGTGGGAGCTCAATAAGTGTACTAAAAGGTAAGAGTATCATGTGACGGAGGCCAAAGGTGAAGATTTGAGCTCTTTGAAGTCCACTTGGCTGCTGCCTCCCAGTCACAGACAACAGTTCCCTTGCCATGGCCAAATTTTCATAACTACCTGTCCTTGATCACAAGGTCAGACAAAGCAAGATGGTGAGCCAGGGACAAAGACTTTCCCATCACTAGGGGGAAAATATCTCAGAGTATGTGGCTTACTAGCAAAACATAGTATGGTATAGTGTGATGTAGAAGAAAGAGGAATGAGATTGAAATCTAGAAAGACTCGGTTACCAACCTGTCTCTCTCTCTCTGTGTCTCTCTCTCTGTCTCTGTGTCTCTCTCTCTCTCTCTCATACACACATATGTATGTATGTATGTATATTTATAGTTCATGTGCTAATAGAGGGGGACAGCACACCTACAAGGGATCAGCTATAGTGTAACGGGAAAGACCTGGTGGTAATTAGGATGCGAAGGTAGGCTAATGGTAAGACTTAGTGGTCCTTAGGTGGTAGTGGCAGGGAAGAATCAGTGGTCTTTAGGGAGCAGTAGGAGGTTAGATGATAAAGCCTAGCAATGCAGATGACAAATAATCCAGTTTGGCTGGAGTTTAGAGGGGGAGATAAGGTTGACGTGCAAACACATCTTCTTTAGTGCCATCAGAATCATTGAAACTATCTATTCCTTACTATCTGCCAGCCAGACCTGACAGCACTGCCCTTTGACCTGCTGCTATTCCCTGTGGATCCCTGGGCCTTGTCATCTGTCCTTCCAATGCACCCTTAAGATTTCTAGGTCTTTCTATCCACCTTACAGCTGAACGATCTTTTCTGTGATGCCTCCCCCAATTAGAGTGTAAGCTCCTTGACAGCAGAGACTGTTTCACTTTTTTATTTGTATCACTGGAGTTTAGTATATAATAAGCTCTTAATAAATGCTCTTTCATTAATTCATGACTAGTCATTTATTATTGTCAGTCAAATTTGTTGTCATTGTTATTTCCTAATCTGCGTCTGCATTTCCATCTGCAAAATGGAATCACAATATTTGCATAAATTAATGTATTTGCATATATAGTGATATACTTTCATATATTTGATAATAATCTTAAGTCTACCTTACAGGCTTAAGAGGAAAGACTTTTTAAACATTAAAGCTCTGAGAATTATGAATTATTGTTGTTATTATCTCAGGCTTTATAGTGAGGATGAACTGAAATAATGGTTATAAAGCACTCATATAAATGTGTTTTGTGATATTTTGGGAGGCAGAGATCACCTCTAACTGGAAACTAAAAGAGAGATCAGGGAAGGCATCATGTAGGAGGTGATACTTGAGCTCAGGTTTAAAGGAAGATTGTGTATTGCTAGCAAATTTAATGCAGTATATTCCAAAGTCTTACTGCACTGAAACTTTTGGAACATATTTTAGATAAAGTCTATGTCTTGGCATTGGCCAAAATTTCCAGAATAGAAGTTGTTGCGAATTAGGATGAGCCATGACTTTGCCTCTCCATGGAAGGCCTGCTGGTGTTGATTTGCATACAAATGACAGAAAAAGGGCTAGGATAGGGATCAATCTTCCTATCAACCACTTACTTGTTCAAGACAAGTTGCTATTTTTCAGAGAATGGTAAGCAAGGTATTTTTGTATACACAAGAAAACTGGTAAATTGATTGTCTTGTTCTTCCAAAATGGTTTTCCACTCTGTTTCTTTGGCACACTGCTGAGAAGCATCTGCCTTGGAAGTCCTAATTGCATCATGAGATTGATGCCTGAGTGATGATCATTTATGGTTGGCAGGCACCTTCTCTCAATCAGAATAAACTTATTGGAAACCTACTATGTGCCTAATGCCTTTAGCAGGGAGATGCCAGGGGATGCAAAGAAATATGATATAGCTGGGAATAAAGAAACCTGGATTACAGTCCTGGCTCAGCCTCTACTTAAGCTATGTGACTTTTTGTAAGTCACTTCCCCTCTCTCTGTGGGCTTCTGTTTCCTCAAATATACGATGAGAAGGTCATTCTATATTTCTCTATTTCTTTCTAGTTCTAATAGTCTTTTTTCTATGTTCCAAGGTCATTGCTAGCTCTAACATTTTATATTCTAATATCTCTCTTAGTTCTTAACATTCTCTAAGACTAAAATTCTGATCAACACAATCGATGTCAATTAATTATCAGTCAAATCAAAAGTCAATCAATCCTTCAGGGGAATGACTTTGAAGCATGTATCCCACCTCTTGGCAGAGAAATGAAGGGCAAGAGAGACAGAATGGGGCTTGACCAGTCTTTTGATTTCTGTTTCTTATCTATACTTGTTATAAAGAAAGGTGGGTGGGGGAGTTAGTTGGAATAAAGAAAGAAGGAAGGAAAGGAAAAGAAAGAAAGAGGAAGGGAGGAATGGAGGGAAGGAGGAAGGGAAGGAAGAAAGAAGAAAGGAAGGAAGGAAGAAAGGAAAGAAGGAAGGAAGGAAGACAAAATCTTTTTAAATGGAAGAATAAAGAGAAGTTCACAAACAGGGCAATTTTGTCACTACTTTGCACAAATCTAATGTACACTTAAAAATACATATCAGAAGTTCTTCCTTTTTTGTTCTTTGTATATTGAAATGGTTATTTCAATGATTGCTCAGTTCAAAATAAAATATATTTAAAATCCTACAAGCCCACAGAGAACAATGAAGGTAAGAACATAGAATGTTCGAGATGGAAAGAACCTAAGAACCCAGAGTTCTTAAGACCATAAAGAATGTTTGCCCTAGAAGGGAGTAGAGAGGTCATTTCATCCTAACCCCTTCATTTGATAGAGGATGGAACTGGAGACTCAGAGAAATGGAATAATTTCCCCAAGATCTCATATTGAATTAATGGTATATTAAGGCCAGACCAAGGCTCCTGACTCTTGTTTGGTGTTCTTACCACTGTACCACACTTCCTTTTCTCTTTGGAGCTTATTAACTTGTCAGGGAGAAAAAAAGAATTAGAGCCAATTAGTGTGAGACAGCATAGAAGAGAACCATAAATGACAAGGCACAGCAGGACCTACCCCCTCCTTGCCTCTCTGCTGCCATTTTGACTCTCATGTTCCAGCAGGGGCTCATAGCATTCCTGAAATCAAAATGTTTATTGTACTTGAAGCTCACTCTAGCATTGAAAGTCTCCTAAGTCATTTATTTCTGAGCAATAACATTGGCAACTCTGGGCTAGGAGTGCCATTATGGAGGGGTAATCACCCCCCTGCGGAGCTACCAAGAGCATTGAGCTGTGAAGGCTTCCAAGCCTCAGTGGTATTGCTATCCAAAGAGAGCCCCATTCCGGGGGCTGTCGTCTAGCTATTGTGAAATGTCTCATTTTTGCGTGTAAATAAATCATTTACATAGATTACTCTGATCGTTGCAGACTGTCGGCTGCTGTTAAAATGTTTTAAGTGAACACTCAGGCAGGAGGAAGTTTGTTAAGCATTTGCTATGAAGTTTGGCTCTTTTAACCTGAACACCTTTTGGGGATTTCTGTCCTTGATTTTAAACTTCAGAAGACATCCCCACCCCTCCTCATTTCTGAAAGCCCTGCTCTGAGGGCCTCTCTTTTGGATCCTCTTTGAGCCCCTCACATTTTGCTCAAAACATAGGACCACCAAGAGCCGAACACCTTGCTTCAAGCGGAGAACTTGTCTAATAATCAGAAGGTTCTGCAGTTTTCCATGTCTTATTATGTGCTCTGTCTTACTCTGTAGGGAATTCTCAGGCAAAGAAACTCTCTCAACTAATGTAGGCTAGATACTTTCTCTGAAATTTCTAATCAAAGAAAGTTGCCTAGAGCATTGTAGATGCTAACTACCTTGACCAGAATCACACACTCAGTATGTGTGAGGAGAGACTTGAACTCAGGTCTTCTTAGCTCCAAGTCTGACTCTCTTGTGGTTATTCATCCTTCCTTCTCAGAGTGGTCCAATGATATCAAGAGGGTGATGTCTTGACTTGCTCATGAGTTGGATTTAAGTGAGGCAGTGCTATGCAAAGTCATCAGCCTCACTCTCCAGAGTCATTGAAGTCCAGTGGTAAGACAAAAGTCAAGATAACTGGTGATGACCCTGGATGAAGAGGATGACCTTGGTGTCTTCAATGTCTAACCAAGCTAAGCTTTTGGAGAAAATGAATTGGATTGGGGGGTGGGAGTGATTCTTATCTGCAGTGGCAGGAACATAGTAGGTGTTTAATAAATGTTTGTTGACTGATTGACCCTGATATTTATATTGAAGGAAATGTGAATGTTTAGAGAGCTAAGAGGAAAAACTTGGAGGAACGTGAGAGCTACCGTTAAACATTTGAAAGGCCATCATATGCTCGATCCCAAAGGGAACAACTGGGACCAGTAGTTTAGAGAAAAGCATATTTCATCTGAATATAAAAAACAAATAACAAAAACGCTTGTCAACAAACAATGAGAGCAGTCCTCAAAATAGGAGTATGTAAAGTCAGGAATCATTGAGTTTCCTGACAACAGAAACATCAAAGAAAAAAGCAGTGAAGTGGAAAGAGCACTGGACCTGAAGTCAGGAAGACCTAAGTTCAAATCCAGCCACAGAATACTAACTTTGTGACCCTAGGCAAGTCATTTAGCTTCTGTCTGCTCAGTTGTTGTTTAGTTTTTTTTTAGTCATGTCCAACTCATCATGACCCCATCTGGGGTTCGCCTGGCAAAGATACTGGAGTGTTTTGCCATTTCCTTCTTCAGGTCATTTTGTAGATGAGGAAACTGAGGCAAACAGGGTTAAGTGACTTGCCCAGGGTCACACAGCTAGTATGTGTCTGAGGTCATTGTTGAGGTCATTTCCTTCTCCAGGTCATTTTGTAGATGAGGAAACTGAGGCAAACAGGGTTAAGTGACTTGCCTTGCCCAGGGTCACACAGCTAGTAAGTGTCTGAGGTCAGATTTGAATTCTGAGAGATGAGTCTTCCTGACTTCAGGCCCAGCACTCTATCCACTTCACCACCTAGCTGCCTCAGTTTTCTCATCTGTAAAAGTGGGGTTAATAATGGCTCACACCTCCAGGATTGTTGTAAGGATTAAATGAGATAACAAACAAAATGCTTTGCAAACCTTAAAGCACCATATAAATGCTAGCTATTATCACTGTAACATCCCCCCTCTGATATAAGTGCGGCTCTAATGCTGGCACTCTCTTAGCTCAGGTTTGAAGTTGAGATGAAATGAGGGACTCAAAAGTCACTGAACATTTATCGAAGAAGAAGCTTGACTTTCCTCCAGCATGGCAAGGCTATACAACAAGGGTACACTTAGCTCATTTCTTTTCCCCCCACCCCCTGCCTTGTCTCCATTTGGAAACCCATTAGGTTATAGCAACTTACTTGGATTCAGGCACCCACAAGTCTGGGAGGTGTCCGGAGCTGGAACCTTTTATGCCTCCAGACCAAGAAGCTGCACCAGTCAGGTTGCATGTGCAGAAAACATAGGGTCAGAGAGTGTCAGAGAAGGTAGGGGTATTGGAGAAGCTAAAGCGCATCAGGAAAACACTGGTTTTCTCTTACATTCTAGAAGCTTGAACTCATGCCAAGAATCTTTCCCAAACTTCCTTTACTGTTAGTGCCTTCCCTCTACTCATAATTTCCTGTTTATCCTTTCTTTATCTTGTTTACATGTCCTCCTTAAAAAGGCTGGGAGAGAAGTGAGTAGGGAGTGATTTTTGCCTTTCATTGTTTCCCTAGCATTTAAGAACAGAGCCTGGCATACAGTAGATGCTTAATCAATGCTAGATGACTGACATTGACAGGATACCCTCTTGTCAAGGATATTTTTGTGGGGATTCCAGATGCTGGCAGAGACTGGACTCCCAAAACTGCTGAGATCCTTTCCAATTCTGGGCCATGAGGATCCATTGATTCTAGTGGCTTCTGGATATAGTTCCAAATAGGGTCTATTTTGGTATTTGTTGAGAAGTAGCCACATTGTCAAAAAGCAAATAAAGCAAAATATTTTGAAAAAACAAGGCAAAAACCACCTGTAAAAGATGAGCTTGTAGCAGAATTTCCTCCACCAGAAAATGCTTGCAGGCAGGGCTCTCTTGACCTCAGAACCTTTCGAGCAATCAACAACAGAGGACTTGGCAGGCTGAACCATACTGAACAAACAAACAATTTTGTTTGAGAGAGAGATTTAAGACCCAAGATTAAGAGCTATCAAGTACATGGATTTTCAGGGATATTTCTAGCACAATGCAAACATACAAGTCCATTAAAATGACTTCACTAAATTGGGAATATAGTCCTTATCAGAAACCCAGAGGAAGACAAAACATATATGGATTCCTGAAAGGAGGGTCGGGGTAGGCTCTTTTGGGCTTGCCTGAGAAGGAGAGAAAGAGGAAGAGACAAGAGGGGAGAGAGGCAGAGGAGAACAGATAGAAGGAAGGATGAGGGAAGAGGGAAAGAGGAAGGGACAAGAGGGGAGAGAGGCAGAGGGGAACAGATAGAGAGAAGGAGGAGGGAAGAGGCAAAGAGGAAGGTGAGACAAAGACAGAGTGGTTTTTCTGCCCTCCAAACAGGGACAACATCACATCTACCTACTGGTCTCTTTGCAATTCCTCATACAAAATATTCCATCTTCCAACGTCATGCATTTTCACTGGCTGCCTCCCATGCTTGAATTCTTTCCCCCCTCATCTCTGCCTTCTGTTTTCCTTCTCCTCTTAGCCAAAGTCACACCTTCTGCAAGAAGCCTTTCCTGATCTCACTTAATACTAGTGCTTTCCCTCTGAGATTATCTCTAATTTATCCTGTCTTGTTTGCAAATAGTTGTTTATATGCTATATCCCCAGTTTAACTGTCTATTTCCTGAGAACAAGGGCTGTCTTTTGCCTTTATTTGTATCCTCACTGCTTAGCACAGTGCCTGGAATACAGTAGGAGATTAATAAACACTTATTGACTGCCTGACTTCCTTCACTGTGCTAACAGGAAAAGCCTCTGACAAAAAGAACCAAAAAACTCCATTGTGTGGAAGGGAGAGGAGAGAGGCAAGGAGAGGAGAGGAGAAGGAGAGGGAGAGAGAAAGGGAGAAAAGAGAAGGAGGAGAGGGAGATGAAGAGGGAGAGGAAGGAGGAGAGGGAGAAGGGAGAGGGCAAGGGAGACAGAGAAGGAGAGGGAAAGGAGAAGGAATAAAGACTTCATTGTGTGATCCAATCAGACTGGAAGTATTTGTCTTAAAGACAAAAAACAAACATTGAATTCAGGTTCAGAGAAATTTTGGTTTAAATTCTGGCTGTGCTACTTATTTCCTGTGTGACCTTGGGTTAGTCACAACCTCTCTGAGATTCAGCCTCCTCAGTTACAAAATGAGGGATAATCTCTAAGGTCCTTTGTAGCTCTAAATTAATCATCCTATTAGAAAGAGAGCTGTTATTCTGCCTTCTGAGAAATGAAAGAGGAGCTAGGACACCAAAAGAGAGTTTGTGTATGTAGCTTGGGTGGACTAGCCAATGTCAGGGGGCAGTCCTTGAAGCATGCATAGGTATTCCCTGCCTGCTTCCAGTCCAATCACATGGAAATTTTGGAGAGCTGATTTCTGGCCATAAGTGACTTAGGGGGTCCGTATCCTGTGATGACAGAAAGTCAACTAATTGACTTAAGAGTCAGAAGCACTAATGACTCAGAAGTTGTTGAGCCAGAGCTGGGTGCAAAATGAGTACTTTGGAGTAGAAATGTCCAGGCATTAGCTTTGTGAGATTAAGAGATCCATAGAACCCCTTCAAAAGTCTCAGAAACCAGGGTCAATCAGGAACAGAGATCCCTGGAAGTGATAGCAGCAGCAGCTGCAACAGTCAGGAGGTGACCAAGCAGCAACCTTGAGGTGGACACGACCAGATAGTGACCTCGTGGACACTGCAAGTTCTGGAGTGATTGCAGTTGAAAGAGGAGTCAGCACAGGCACCAGGCAACAGCTGGCACCTTCCCCTTTCCTGACACTCAAGCATAAGGGTGGCAGAGCAGCCTTGAGCAGCAGAGAATTGGCCCAGCCCAAAGAAAACATCAGGAAGGACTTTCAGGAGTGGGAGTTGGGAGGCACCCAGCACTGGCCACATGCATTCTGTGCTAGTGTGCCTAGGACCATTGTCCTTTAAGCACTCTCTCCAGTGACTTCATACGTGTCAGGGAAGATTATACCTGGTCAGTCAGCTAGCATTTATTAAACACCTACTATGTGCCAGGCACTGTGCTAAGCATTGGGGATACAAAGAAAGGCAAAAAATAGTCCCGGCCCTGGAGGAGCTCATGGTCTAATGTGGAGGAGTCAACATGCAAACAACTATGTATGAGCAAGGTGGGGGGTTGTCTCAAAGAGAAGATTAAGGCTTCTTGCAGAAACTGGGGTGAGAATTAAGGAAGGAATGCAGAGATGGGGAGGCAGAGATGAGGAGTGAGTGAAGTCCAGGCATGGGAGAGTCAGTAAAAAAGTAGTTAGGAGATGGAGTGTCAGGTTTAAGGAACAGCAAAGGAGGCCAGGGACCCTAGCTGGAAGAATACATAGAGAGAAGTAAGATGTAAGAAAACTAGAAAGGTAAGAAGGGGGCTGGTTATGGAAGACTTTGAAAGCCAAACAGAAGATTTTACATTTGATCCTGGAGGTAATAGGGAACCACTAACAATTATTGAATGAGGGAGAAGGGGTAACATGGTTGGATCTGCATTTTAGGAAGATCCATTTGACAGCTAAATGGAGAATGGATTGTCATGGGCAAGAGTCTTGAGGAAAGATCATCCAAAAGGAATATTGCATTGGTCCAGGCATGAGGTGATGAGGGCCTGCACCTGGGTGGTGGCAGAATCAAAGAAGAAAAGCAGAGCGTATATGAGAAATGTTAGTAAGTAGATTCTAGCAGGAAAGATTCTAGAAGGGTGAAATGATAGGATTTGACTGCTGGGGGAGGGGAGGTGAAAGAAAGTGAGAGGTCAAGGATGACATCTAGGTTTCTAGACTGGGGAATAGTGGTATCACAAACAGAGCTAGGGAAGTTAGGAAAAGGGGAACATTTGGGGAAAAGATAATGCCTTCAGTTTTGGACATGTTGAGTTTAAGATGTCTATGGGCCATACAATTTGGGAAATCTAAAGGCAGTTGGAAATATAAAATGAGGTCAGGAGAGAGGTTAAGACTGGACAAGTAGATATGAGGCTCATCTGTATAGAGATGATTATTGAAACCATGGGAGTTGACGTGATAGCTAAGTGAAATAGTTTAAAAGAGAGGAGGGCTCAAGCCAGAACCTTGGGGGATCACCATGGTTAGTGAGTGTGACCTAGATGAAGATCCAATAAAGGAGATAGAAAAGGAGTGACTATACATGTAGGAAGAGAACCAGAGGAGTTCAGTGTCACAAAACCCTAGAGAGAAGAAAGCAAAGATAAGAAGGTGATCAACAGAGTCAAAGGAGAAAGAGAGATTGAGAAGAAAGAGGACTGAGAAAAGATGGTTAGTTTTGGTGATCAAGAGATCATTAGTAACTTTGGAATGAGCAGTTTTAGCTGAATGGTAAGGTCATAAGCCAAACTGCAAAGAGTTTGGGAGACAGTGAGAGAAAAGGAAATGGAAGCATCTTTCATAAATGGCAGCCATGAAAGAGAGGAGAGATATAGGACTATAGCTAGTGGGGATAGCTGCCACAAGTTAAGTTTTTTTTTTTGAGGACAGGGTTGATGTGGTCATGTTTATAGACAGTAAAGAAGCAGCCAATAGACAGGAGCAATTGAAAAGTAGTTACAGTAGAGAGGGTAATCTGCTGGAAAAGATAGAATGGAATGAGATTGCTTATCCATGTAAGAGGTTTGCCTTAACAAGAAGAGAGGCCACCTCTTCACATGAAACAGGGGTGAAGGAAGAGATAGTGACAGAAAGCACCCTGAATGATATGAGATGAGGAAGAGGGAAGAAGGGGGCATTCTTGGGCAAATGGCATCAATTTTTTCTTGGTATATCTTTTCAGTAAATCCCTTTTCTAAAAACTAATGCAGTTCAGTTGGTTGACAATGGGGAGCACAACAGTGGGGGCTCGAGTGACAAAACTAGAATCCCAAATCCTTCAGAGTTAGCCCTAGAACTATGAAGGGAGAAGGAGTCAGCCACCATCTGCAGACTTGTCTTGCCAATACAAATGAGAATTGGGTGATATGCATGATCTGTTTTCTTTGAGCCTCATTTACTATATCTGGTTTGGTCAGGTCATAAAATGGAATCTTTATACTTGACTTCTCGGCTTCCCTCATGATGGTTAGATATGTTATGGTATTTTCTGCATTCCAAATTCTTTGCCAGAACTGAACAGAACTAGCAAGGATTGTTTGGAACTATGTCTCAGATGCTGACATCCTTGGAGGGGAGGTGTTTGATTATTCCCTAGGAGAAAAAACTTCATACCCCAAGTCCAGCTGCGCAACCATAGATTCTTTCCTCAAAGTTCCGTGGCCACCATGCCCTTATCATGGGGACTTTTCCACCAGGGTGGAGTAGATTGTACCTCCTTCCCTTCTCCCCAATTTAACCTCCTTACAATGTGACCTGAACTACAGTGGGACCTGGTGGACACCTCAGATCAGTGTGGAACAAGATGAAGGGATCAGGGTTGAAGGGAGCAACTTCTGGCTCCTTGAGCTGTCTCCACCACTACCCCTCCCTGGAAAACTCAGGCTTAGCCCTCCCCCAGTAATTATTTTCCTCTACCCTCTCCTTCCACTGTACACTCTAAGAATATCCCTCTACTACACTACAGTGGCAAAATCTTTGGATTTAGAGGCAAAAAACCTAAATTCAATTATGGACACTGCCACTTGTGTGATCACTTCCTACCTGTGAGAAATTCATTTCATATAGCTAGGCCTCATTTTCTTTTTCTGTAGATTGAGGGGCTTGGATGAGATGATTTTCCAAGGTCCTTGAAATCTATGATCTATGATTCTTTCCTCCTCCCAAGTTCCTTCCATATTGTGGAGCTCAATGAGACATAGATTCCTCCTAAGGGTACTACATCCTTTGGCCCTCTCTCCATGTCAGTATGCTCCTTCTGTTGCACCTTCTTTCTTATATATAGGATGATAAAGTGGAATTAATGTGCTCTTTGCCACCCATTGGTACTTTCAGACCCTCTTTCTGCCACCATCACTCAGCAACCACTTCTCATCCTTCGAAGTTGACTCATCTAGTTCAGTCTAGTCATCTATGTATCTCCAGGTCCCTCTTCACCACGAAGACCAGTATAATTCTCCACCCCACCCCCACCCTCTTACATATTTTAAACATCTTGGCTGTTTACCTAGCAAGAATACCTCTCTCTCTCTTCCCCTCTCTCTCCCCCTCCCCTCCCCCATTTCTCCCCCTTCTTCCTTTCCTCTTCCTCTTCCCTTCCTCTCCTCTCCTCCCTCACTCCTCCCCTTCCCCCCTTCTCTGTCATCAATCTACCAATGTACCTCAACTACACTCAGGCAAGGTTATACCTTAGAGCTTGCCCTCAGATTTCCCCCAATTCATCTGAGTTACTGCTCTAGGTCTGAAGGTCAGTGGAGGTGTCTCTTTTTAAAGAACAAGTCAGTTTTGTTAAAGTATCTATTAATAATTTTTGCTTTCCATCATCACCTTAATTTCCAAATATTTCCCTATCCCCCACCCCACCCCACCCCATGACAAACTTTGTAACAAAGAATAAAAAAAGAAAGAAGGAAAACAGTTCAACAAAAGTCACCAGGGCATGAACCTAGTCCAAGAATGGGGAACCTGTGGCCTCAAAGCTACGTGAGACCTTCTAGGTCCTCAAGTGCAGCCCTTTGACTGAATCCAAACTTCATAAAACAAATCTCCTTAATAAAGGGATTTATTCTATGAAGATTGGATTTAGTCAAAGAGACACACTTGAGGACCTAGAGGAACATACATGGCCTCGAGGCTGCAGGTTCCCCACCCCTGGTATATTCTGTTGGTAAATGCAATGCTCCACATTCATGGTTACCCTCGTCCGAAAAAAAGGTAGGGAGGTACATTTTCTCATCTATTTTCTGAGGCCCAGTTTAGTTACCATAATTGCATAGGGGTTCAGTTGGGCTTTTTGTTGTTGTTATTTCCATTTCTATCTTAGAAGTCATTGTGTATATTGCTTTCCTGGTTCTTGCTTACTTCATTTTGCATCTGTCCATATAGATCTTCTCATATTTTCTGTATTCTTCATGGTTATGGTTTCTTATAGCACAGAAATAGTTCGCTACTTTCCCAGATCACAGCTTGTTTCACTCTTCCACAATTGATGAGCCTCCAATTTGCTTCTAATGGGAATGTCATGTTGTACATAGGATCTTTATTTCTATCTTTGACCTCCTTAGGACATATGACTAGCAGTGAAATCTTGTAGTCAAAGGCTATGGATTTTTTAAAAAATCATGTTTTTTTGGCATAAATCCACGTTGTTTTCCAGTATCATTAGACCAATTCCCAACTCTACTGATATGTATTATTAGTATACCTTTCTTCCCCAAACCCCTCCCATATTGAGCATTTCCATTTTTTTACCATCTTTGCCAATTTGTTGAGTGTGAGTCAAAACCTCAGAGATGTTTTAATTTGCATTTTTCTTATTATTAATGATTTCTTTTCATGTGGTTGTTAATAGTTTACAATTGCTTTTTTGAGAACTGGATGTTCATAGTTTTGGATCATTTATCTATTAGGAAATGGTTCTTGATCTTATACACGTACATTCATTTCCTACGTGTCTTGGGTACCATGCCCTTGCCAGAGATAGCTGATACAGAGAGTTTTTTTTAACCCCAATCAACAGCTTCTCTTTTAGTCCTGGTTGCATTAATTATGTTAGTACAACAGCTGTCCAATTTTGGAATTTAAATTATCTATTATCTTTTATGATCACATATATCTTTATTTAGCTATGAACTCTCTCACAGGCCATAATTGTGAAAGGAATCTGACCTTGTCCTTTTACAGAATAAGTCAGTTTTTAATCAAGGAGGTCATGCCCTGTTAAACCAAAAGCCATCTCCTCAATTCAGCCTTATTACTAATATTGGTGTTCACTTTCCTGAGACCTATTGTTCTAGTTAGAAGTTAAGGAGATAGGGATGGAGCTGGTCTATTCACTCTTTACTACCTAAACAACTTGAAAGGTAATAGTGTCATCAGTAATTACATTTACAAGAGTGGCTAAGCAGACAGGATCTTAAAATCATCTTTGTCCCTGAGGTCAAACCCTGGGTCCATTTAGCACCAAGTATTCATTTGGGAAAAGAGATCATTTCTCTAGTCCCTGCTGCATCTAAACTACATTATTGATTTATAAATAGTGCTTAAAGACTTTTGACAGCAAGAGCAAACAAAAGTGTATGAGTCTCAATCCTATTCTACCAGAGACAATGTAATTCAGAGCCCTGGTCATTACTTAACAACCCTTTCCAGAGGGTCAGGTATATACAATATGAAATTCTTTGGAGAAAAAATGAGATCACAGTATTTTAGAGTTATCTGGTATAACCCTTACGAAAATAATCCTGTCTAAACATACTCAGAAGACAGCCATCTTGGTTCCACTTAAAATCCTCCAATTACGGTTATCTCACTACTTCCCAAGGAAGCCTGTTACACACTGGGACAGCTCTAATGGTTAAGAATTTTTTTTCCTTACATCAAAGCTAAGTCTGCCACTCTGCAGCACTTTTGTATTGCTTCTAGTTCCACCCGCTGGGGCCCAACAAAACAAATGTAATCCTTCTTTGGTACAACAAAGACACTTTAGATGCTTAAATGCCTCTTCTCTCCTACACTTTTCTTCCAAGCCTCCAAAACTCTGAACTATGGCAATGTGTGCAAAACCTTATCATCTGAGTGGACATCCCTGGAAAGTATACCGCCAAGGTAAGTGAGCTTACCAAGCTGAAAGTCAACAGAGATGTTGTGCTGACCTTATTGTAGTATGCCTGTGAAACTTGGTCAGTCTACCAGGACCATACCAGGAAACTGAATCACTTCCATTTGAACTGTCTTAGGAAGATTCTGAAGAACACCTGGCAAGATAAGGTACCAGACAATGAGGTCCTTTCTCAAGCTGAACTGCCAAGTATTTGAACTCTGCTGCAGAGTGTACAACTCCAATGGCCACATTGTTTGAATGCCAAAAGTACATTTGCCTAAAAGACTATTTTACAGAGGACTCATACAAGGTAAATGCTAACATGGAGGTCAAAAGTGATACAAGGATACTCTCAAAGTCTTCTAAAGAACTTTGGAATCTGATTGTGAGAAATGGGAGATACTGGCACAGGACCTCCCAGCCTGGTACCCCCATATCAAAAAAGGTGCTGTGCCTTATGAGTAAAGCAGAATTGTAGTAGCTCAAAAGAAACGTGAGATGCACAAATTCAGAGACCTCTCCACTCCAAATGTTCATATGGACTATTTGTACCCGATCTGTGGTAGAGCGTTCTGAGCTCATACTGGTCTGATCAGCCACAGTCAGACACACTGTACCTTGACCCCAACATAGTAATGTCATTTTGGTCCTCTTTGAGACAGAAGGACAACAACCAATCAGATGCTTAAATACACTTGTATTACTCCCTCTAAGTCTTAACCATCCCTTAGTTGCCTGAAGACCTGAATTCAAATCCTATAATAGACACTTAGACTATCTGTGTGATCCTGTATAATTCACTTAATGTCTCTCAGCTTCAATTTCCTAATCTGAAAAATGGGGATAATCATAGCACCTACCTCATAGGGTTGTGGTGGGGATAAAATGAGATGACATATGTAAGCTCTAAAAGCTTCAAAGTACTATGTAAACACTAGCTAACAACATCATCATCATTATCATCATCATCATTCAACTAATCCTCATATAGTATGTCTCTTAATGTGGACTTAGGAAGGTTTGGAATACCAAAATCCAGTACCAGGAAACATGGAGCTCACATCAAGACAGCAAAGCAAGCCAGCTTTATTGAGTGAAGGTTGTTGTTAGCCCTTCATTTTTGAAGAGTACTAATGACATCACGATGTGAAGGTAAAACAGTGGATGGTGGATGATGTCTTGACTTGTGCATGAATTGGATTTAAGGGAGGCAGAGTTGCACAAAGTTGTCAGCCTCACTCTCTCTTCCAGTGTCATAAAGTCCAGTGGCAGGACAGAAGTCAGGATGAATGGCAATGTCAAATACCAGGCGATGGCATGGGATACAGTGCATGACCTTAGCGTCTTTGATGTCTAGCCAAGCTCTTAGCACTCCGCAGTGTCTGCTTCAGCTGCTTTCATGGCACATGGAACAAACTGTTCTTATCTGCCCATTCCACCTGGGTAAGTCTTCACATGTCTGAGGTAGACTACCCCATACCTCATCAACAGGTTTGAAGCCTGTCAGTTATCTCAACCTGGTTTAGCCCATCTACTGAGACCAGTTTTACCAAGGTGTGGCTGCTTTACATGCTACAGCTTCTTGGAGCCACAGATGACAGTTGGGTGGTAGGTGGACACCTAAGGTGGATGAGCAGCCCTGAAAAGGGCTCTGCAAGCCCTCATACCAAAGGTGCGAGACTTCCCTGAATATCCCATACACCCCATTGAGTGAAGATACTCACAAAATAAAGGGAGGATAAATACAGGGTAGTCCACTGGGGTCCTGCATTGAGTTAGGACATCCTTTCCCAAACCAATAAATTCTGTTGAATTTTATAGAGTTCTTATCTTGGTCTAGCAGGACCAGGCATTGAGGAAAGGAAATAAGACTAGACACGGAGACTAGTACTAATTCCTGCTGGTTAGTGGGGGATGGTAGAGAAAGACTCCTGAGGTTAGTTGATATTCTAACATCCCATTGGAGGAAAAGGGGCTTTGTGCCACTAGGGCTCAAAGGGCTTATTAGGGCTGGTCTAACCCTGACAAGGCAACTCGGTGATTTTTGAACTTTCCTGAGACTTTTTCCTTTAGCTAAGTGGGGAGGCGCCTGGAGTCATTATAGTGTGGCCTCCAGTACTCTCACCATCCTGATGAAATTATTGAGACGGCAATCATGTGGGTTGGTAAAATGAGGATGGTAAGCAAGATGCGCTGGAAAAGGATGAGAGTTTAGAGAAAGGGAGCAAAGGAGAAGTAGATTTTACTTAAAATCAAAGCAATGATAAGTCTCAGGGTTGAAGGGGGAAGGAGGTCAGAATTCAAAAGCCATTAGATGGGGTGCCAGTCAATCCAAGTACTCAACTGATCAGTGTATGGGATAATGGTAATAAAGAAGTCTCTTTTAAAAAAAAATCAACTTCCTCCCAGCTACCTTGAGCATCAGGCAACACTTAAAACCATCCATTTTATCTGGCAACTTAACGTTTCACTGGCAGACAGACGAACTACGGGCCTGTGTAGTCATGTTCTCGCTTGGGATGAAGAAATTTCTTTAAAGCAAGAGAAAATCTTCTGATGCAGGGAGCAATTCTTCTGGGGTAATTTTGGATTCACGGTTAAAGATGGGACCTTTAAAGCATCATAAAATTCAACTGAAGTATACACTGGGCTTTTGGTGACTCAGAGAAGGCTGGGAACAAAGTTGTGAGTCTTGTAAGGACCAAAGCAGGTCAGGGTACCCTGCCACACTCAATTGTTTTCTCTGAGTTAGATTTTGGCATATACTTTAAGCATGAAAGTTCAGTTACTGCCTCAGGGGCCTAGGAGATTTAATCCCATTCAACAGGCTCCTTTTGCTTCCAGAAAGAAGTATGTAGGTAGGCTTTCTCTCTCTGGGAGATAGAACATGACCCTGGCCAGGGAGTCTAAGGAACCTGGGTTCTCCTTCCAGCTCTTTCAGCAACTATGTGACCTTAACAAATCACATTGGTCCTCAAGGCCTTGTTGTCCTCCTCTTTAAAATGTTGTGTTTGGACTAGGTGACTTTTAAGATCCCTTCCCACTGTGAAAGTCTATGACTCAGTTCTGATGAATACTGTATTTCACCGCATAATCATCACAGTTTTTATGCCAAATTTTTTTTTTGCAACCATTGTGTGAAGCTTTAAAAATTATGCCGATATTGCTTAAAAATCATTTATTACTAAACTGTCTTTGGTGCAAGATTAGGATGCACAGAATACTTATGAATATATGTTAAAATTGGGAAGATGCAAGTCTTACCCTATCACGTGACTTACTCATGGAAGCTTCACCTGCCCTCTTGCTCTGCTTGTGTCTAGGTCTCTTCATTGGGTTCAGTGAAATACCATTAGTACCGCAGTACTCTAAACAAACCAAGCAAGTCAGCTTTTGGAAACATACTGACAATGCACATGGGCTGAGAATTCTAGGCTGGGGGTTCGAAATGTTCAAGAGACAAATAATGTCCTATGCCACCTTGCTGCTCTGTTTACCTTTTAAGTGGCATGAGGAACAGAATTATACCATGGGATGATTATGGGGTGAAAAGTCACACATCAATTTTTGAACTGGAAAAAAAAAACCAAACCAGGGTGCGATAATTATATGATGGCAACGATTATGCTGGGAAATATGGTAAACATTTATTGTGTGCAGGAAGTAGTGTGCCATTGTGCACTAAGAATTGGCCCCTGCCTTAGGAGAATGCGGTTTTACTCCCAACTCTGACACGGAATATTTGTGTCATCCTGGGCAAGCCATTCAATCTCTTTGTACTCCAGGTGACTCTTAGTGACTACAAATTGTATACCAGATGTTGACAAGTATTCTTACTGAAAGTTCATCATACCCATTGAAATAATCAAAACTTAGTTTTGCAAAATTTCAAAGAACAAGCGTGGCTCCAAAGAAGAGATATGAAAATATATCTCTCCTCACTCCATTGCAGAGTGGGCGGGGGCATCCCTGGGTGTGGAACATTTCATATAATGTCATTTTTTTTGTTCTGTTTTATTGATTTTCTTTTTTTTTTAGTAAGATTATTTTTTTTATTTTTTTGCTCATTTTTCAGCCTACATCCTGACTTGGGACTTGATTTTAGGGTTGGGCTCCATGACACCCTGGGCTGGTGCTGTTGCTGCTTTCTTGAGGCATTGAGTGTGATGCTATTTCAGGATCTCAAGGACAACTTGGAAACTTGCAATCTCCCAGTGCTTCCAGAGTAGCCTGATCCAGGCAAAAGACTGTTTGCTGCCTTCCTGGTCTGAGCTCCGTAAATTCCTGGGTTTGGGTCTAAACAAGAGTGGATTGCTGGTGGACTCAACCTCTATCAGATAGAAAGCTCTGTTGATTCAGAGTGACAGAATTTTAGGATCCCCTTTGATCTGAGATTCCTTCCCTGGTTATTCTTCTGCAGCTTAATTTAGAAAGGCCAAGGTCAACCACTGCATCCTGGGCCATCGCAAGTCGTCTTGACCTTCTTGCTAATGGACTGCCATGACTCTGGAGGAGATATTGAGGGTGACAACTTTGTGTACCTCGGCCTCACTCAAATCTAGTTCACTCACAAGTCAAGACGTCATGTTCTTTATGTCATTGGTCCTCTTTGAGAATAAAAGACAAGTAACAACAATATTCTTCTGCAGCCTAGCTAGATGCTGGAAATGAATCTCTGCCTGGGTTCTGACTGCTGTCATTATGGCTACTGGGTTTTGAATTTGCTCCTTTCTTGGCACACCATCCAGGGCCTCCCTACAGGGGAAAACCACACTGTGCCCAGGTCTCCTTCTCAGTCTGCCTTGGGTTTTTGACCCCTAAACTGGGTAGTGAGTGGCAAAGATGCCATTTTACACCTGTCCCTGTCACAGTGCCGTGGTATGCATCTGGTGGGGCCCAGGTATTGGTGGAACCTCCTCTTCCTCTGATGCATAGACTTCCCCTGGGCACTTGAGTGCTCCACTCGCAGCATCCTCTGGCCCTGACCCCAGTCCTCAGTGTATAAAAGCCTCCCTATCTGTATCCCTATGCTTAGAAGGGCTGGACAAATGACTCACTGTTAAGTTTTTCTGGATTTCCCCGTTAGGATTTGGTTTAGCACATTTTCTAGATCTTTTTAGAGTTTTGTGGAGAGGAGCTCAACTTTATTGGTTCCTTACCACTCCTCATTTCCTTCCTTTCCTCCTTCCCTCCCCTTTCCTTTCCTCCCCTCCCCTTTTCTCCCCTCCCCTCCCCTTTCCTTCCCTCCCCTTCCCTCCACTTCCCTTCCCTTTTGTACCTCTCCCCCTCCCTCTTTCCTTCCCAGAAGTATAGTGACCCCACTGCTGATCAACATGAAAACATTTTCAACCTGTCCAGTTCACTCCTTGGGCAACTTGATTATCCCCTGCTCTCACCTTGGCTCTCCCCTTTCCACTGCCCCTAGCTCACCAGATTGGTGGCAGACTTAGCTTAGACACCATTACATATCTTCATGCCTGTGCAAGGGTTTTCCTGCAATCCTGGAATGTATTCCCTCTGCCCCTTCATTTCTTTTTTTTTTAAATTTTTATTATTTTCTCCCTTTTTTCTTTTTTTATTAGTTTATTTTGATCTATCAACAATCACTTTCATAAGCTTTTGAGTTTTAAATTTTATCTCCCCCTCCCTCCCTATCTCTCTCCCCAAGACGGTGCGCAATCTAATATAGGCTATGTATATGCATTCTTATTAAACATATTTTCACATGTGATGTTGTAAGTAAGAATTAGAATTAATAGGAGGAACCACCAGAAAAAGGAAACAAAACTTAACAGAAGAAAAAAAAGAGCAAAGAGTATGCTTCAATCTGCATTCAAACTCCGTAGTTCTTTCTTTGGATGTGGATAGCATTTTCCATCATGAGGCCTTTGGAGATGCCTTAGATCCTTGTATTACTGATAAGCTGCCCCTCCATCTCTTAGGAGCTTCCTTAGAGACTCAATTAAATTGCCACCTTTTCTGTGAAGCCTTTCTTGATCTCACTCCTTGTTAGTGCCCTTTCCTTTCTCAGATTATCTTTATTTGCTTCTCTGTGCAATGTTGTATTAACCAGAAGGATGTAATCTCTTTGAGAGCAGTAGTTTTTTGTTTTATGTTGGTTTTGTATTCCCAGGACTTAGCACAGAATCTTGTGCAACTCATTAAATTGAACCACCTCATTTTCCTCTAGTTTTATAGGATCACAGATTTAGAATTGGAAGGGACCTTAGAGCCCATCAAGTTAACCCCCCTCATTTTATAGGTGCGGAGACTGAGACTCAGGTTTAGTGACTTCCCCAGCATGACAACTAAAAAGAATCCGAGGCAGGTAGCTGTGCTTGAGTGAGGAGACAAAGTATCAGCATCTGGGTGGGAAGATAGAGCTAGTGCGGTAGTCTCCTCTCCCAGCCCAGGTCGACATGGAGCCATGAGCTCCTATCCCTATGGATTCTTCTGCCTGAGATGTGACTATGCCTGAGGTGAAGGAGGATTGCAGCTAGAACAGACTGAGCTGAATCCCTGTGAGCTTCAAAACTGCAGGAGATAAATCAGAGGTCCAGGACTTGGCATCCAAGCCAGAGTGACCAAGACTCAATCCTGCAGTAGATCAACCTTGCGACCAAGATGTTGGGTCCCACATGACTATCCATTGGTTATACTGCTTTCAGAAGTTGGTGGATCTAATGCTTTGTAGCAACTGTCCTAAGTTTGAACCCACTCTCCCCAGTGACTGAGGTGGTAAGGGGAAAAGTGTTGCCTTTAAGTGTTGGGACGGGGGAAGTTGGTATTCTTGCTACATCTTCTCAGTAAACATTCCTTTGTAAAAGCTAAAGGAAGAAAAGGGGCCTGAGACAAGATTCAAACTCCAGGCTTCCTTATGCCATGGTCAGTGCTCTATCTATCTACACGCTACCTCTCCTATTTTAGTCTGAGTCTCCTTTTCTACAATTCTAGAATTCTATGTTCAAAACCCAATACTTTTTTAAAGTCTTGGCTCTTGGATAGGTGAGAAGATCTAGGCCATTTGGTAATATCATGACCTGATCTCTTTTCTATGCTTCCTGAAAGCTGAAAGTTCCTGGAACTCAGGTTGAGATCACTAATTCCTCTTGAGTTTCAGTTCAGATGAAATTCAGCAGCCTTCCCTTGTATTCCCTTGTGTACACCAGGCATTTTTTG
>NW_020954572.1:1136553-1206007 GCF_900497805.2 Vombatus ursinus | reverse complement strand
GTCTTATGATCTTGAATAAATCACTTCACTGGGCATCAGTTTCCTCTTTTCCAAAGTGAAGGAATGCAGAATTCCAGAGAATAGCAAGGAGAGTTAAGATTTTCTTAAATAAGCATTGCAAAGAAATAAAAGAAAAATAGAATGGGAAAGACAAGAGATATCTTCAAGAAAATGAGAGATCTCAAGGGAATGTTTCATGCGAAAATAGGCATGATAAAAATAAAAATGAGAGACCTGACAGAAACAGAAGAGATTAAGAGAGAACAAGAACATAGAGGTGAGTAAAATCATTGGTCTTCATACATGAAACATACATGAGCAAGAAGTCTCTGAGGAGGTGACTTTACTCACCTCTCTGCAGAGAACCAGTAAGTAATCTTTTAACTTGGATGTGACTTCTTTAAGTTTTGAGGTTTCATTTATATCAATTATGATGTAATTTAGTGACATCAAACTCAGGGCCACTAAACTATAAGTAAGGATTCCTATGGGTGCATATTGATTTACAAAACCACATATTAACACCATCTATTGACTATTGTATTTTTATTTATTTCATTAAATATCTCCCAATTACATTTTAATCTGGTCCTGGCCACACTTGGGAGTGTTGGGGGGCAGGAAGGGGAGAGATGTGGCCAGAGTATTTGACACCTCTGATGTAGTTAGTAGATAATGATCTGGTTTGAGACTCAGAAAATCCCAGTGTTTAAGTGCTGCCTTTAATGTTTCCAGGCTATATGAACCTATATCTCTTCCAGCCCTAATATTCTATGTTCTATGTTCTTTGCTCTAAGTTTCCTTCCAACCAGTGGTATGCCAGTAAATGTTTAACCACCAGCTCGCTGGGAGTGGGGAAGAGATTGCCCTTGACAGACTTTTAAGTTTAATCAGCATTATTAGCATTTTTCCATCATTTTCTTTTTATATAACATTTTATTTCCCCCAATTGCATAAAACAATTTTTAACAATTGTTGGGTTTTTTTTAAGTTTTGAATTTCAAATTCTATCCCTCTGTCCCTCCCCAATCCCCCCCCGAAATGGTAAGTAATCTGACATAGGTCATACATGTGCAGTAATATACCATCACTTTCTTAAGTTAAAACAATCAGCTCATTTTTTAGTGTTTGCCAATTTCTGAGGTATAAATGCTGATGATGTAAATTGAACCATCAGCTCTTGAGAGCTGCCTAGCATTCTATGTTCTAGATTCAAACACTTTTTGCTGTAAGGTCCCATCTAACTCTTGGATTCTATATTCTAAGAGTCTAATGCCTCTGTATGACCCATAATACCCAGCACAGTGCCAGCATGTAACAACCATTCCATAAAAATATGGCTTAACATTGGATTGGATTGAATGACTAAGAGAATATAGGAATAAGTGAGGGTAGAAATATTGCTAGAGACTTTAAAAAAAAAAACAAGATAGGAAATATGGGAAACCTAAAGAGAGAGTGTGATTTGGGATTGGCCAGATCTGGCTGCTCTGTGACTGCCCTCCTCTCATAGACACCCAGACAATGGATTGGTGGAGCACCTGCCTCATGCTGTCATGTGTAGTTAGCTTCAAATGGATGGTCACTCATTCTGTCAGGGTCAGGGAGAGATTGGCTCCCGACCAGATAGGAGATGGAAGGGAAAACAAAAATGTCCTCAATAAGTAAGCTAAAAATAGCTGTCATGACTCATGACCTGAGATATAAATACCTTATGGCCCTGGCAGAATGTTTATATATACAGTACAACTTTAGCCCTTGGTTAGCAAGAGCCTTCAGGAAGATGTGCAGGGTGAGGAATGAAAGAAGTAGATGTCAGATTCCTCAGGTTTCTCTCTAGACACCAGAGCCCCGGAGTTCTATTCAAAGGCAAGACATCTCCTTTCTCTGTTTCTTTTAAAGAAGAAGGGAGATAACACAACTTTCCAGGATAAGTTCATTGTGAGTCTTGCTGGAGGCAGGGGTAAGTACTAGATGACCCCAGGGAGTTCCCTTTTGGCTTAAGAAAAGGGGATTCTGGGATTCTGTGGTTTGCTCAGTCATCTTGAATAAATGCATATCTTGCATTTAATTTTTCTTAATGGCACCCATCCAGGATGGGGGAGACCTGGTTTTCCAGAAGGTCACATGAGAAAGATCTGGGGAATTTAATGACTTGTGAGCTCAATATAAGGCAGCAGTGTGATGTGGCTGCCAAAAAAAATATACTAATGCAATCTTGGGCTGCATTGATAAAAGCCAAGTGTCCAGACCAAGGGAGAGGATTGTCCTACTGTACCCTGCCCTGATCATGCCACATCTGGAATATTGTGTTCATTTCTTGACACCAAGAGAAACATTAGCAAACGAGTAGGTCAAGAGGTGGGAAAGTAGAATGAAATGCCAGGAAATCACATTGTATGAGGAATATTTTAGGGAATTGTACTTGTTTAAGCCAGTTAAAAAATTGGGGGGGGGAAGTGGTGAGGAATTATGATTTCTCAGATCCTACAAAGTACTTTGTTCTATGATTCTGTAATGTGTTATCACATAATGTGTATTATAGGTATTTATGTTTACATATTATCCCCAAACTCGACCATAAGCTACATGGAGGGCAGGCACTGTGTCTTTTTGAAACTGTATATCTGATCTAGTAACTAGCACAATATTTCTGCCCATGGCAAATATTTGTCAAATGGATGGATGGATGAACACACAAAGGCCCGTTTAGAAAAAAAATTAAAATACAACATAGATAACATTAGCTTGTGGTTTTCTAAGTCAATCTGAGGTCCACAGGGTTATGTTTCTATTTGAATTTGACACCATTAATCTAGTTCCAACTCATTGTTGCACAGATGAGGGAATTGAAGCTCAAAGAGAAATGATTTGCCCAGGGTCACACAGGTAGGAAGTTGTTTCCATAAGTGTTACCTGTAATCTTGCTTCTGAGGAGTTAACAGCAAAACCTCTCCAGCAGCTTTTCCCAAACAGATTAGGCCATAGAGAAGTGGAAAGAGGGCACATGCCAGCTATGTGACAGCAAGCAAGTCACTAAAACTCTAAATGCTCTGGGCAACTTCCTAAGGTTAGCAGATACAGATGAGTTGCTGATCTCCACTGGATGAAGAGTTTCTGTACCAGAAATTCCCTTTTGTTGTTGTTGGATCATTTTTTAGTTGTGCCCAACTCTTCATGACCCTGTTTGGGGTTTTCTTGGCAAAGATACTAGAGTGGTTTTCCACTTCCTTCTCCAGCTCATTTTACAGATGAGGAAACTGAGGCAAACAGGGTGAAGTGACTTGCCCAGGGTCACACAGCTAGTAAGTGTCTGAGGCCAGATTTGAGTCTTCCTGACTCCAGGCTTGGTACTCCATCCACTGTGCTACCCTAGGTTCCCCAGAAACTGCCTACATCAATGAAATTCCAGGTCCAGAACAACAACAACAAAATTTTAGTTGGCATTAAGAAATGCATTGTGCCTAGGACTAAGAAGACTATAGCCTTGTTCTTTCTGGCCTGGTGAGATTTCTAGAGTACTTTGTTCTGTTCTAGGTATCACAGTTTAGCATCAATAAATTGTAGTGATGCAGATGAGATACTGAAGAGACATCAAAATTATAGTTAGGGCAGAGTCAAGACTAGAACTCAATTGTTTAATTGCATGATAAATTTAATTCAACCACCAGTATTTATTAAGGCACTGTGATAAGCACTGGGACCACAAAAAAATCAAAATGAAACATTTCCTGCCACTGAGGAGTTTACATTCTGCAAGATAGGAACAATACTGTAGAATAAGACATCTAGCAGAAGGAGAATTGATAAGGGAGAAAGAAGAACTTAAAGAATCAGAGAAGCTTCATGTAGTAAGGGGCACCTAATATGATGCTTAAAGAAAGACATGGTTCTGAGAGACATGGATGAGGAGGGAGGTCATTCCAGGCAAGAGGGCTGTTTATAGGACTTCATGGAGATGAGAGGGAGGAAATATGGTGAACAGTTGGTCATGTAGTTTGACTGACAGAGAGCATTCATGAAGGAGACTAGTATGAAATAAAGTCAGAAAGATAAATGGAAGACAAATTATGAAAGGCCTCACATACTAGGGGCAGCTAGTGGCGCATGTGGGGCCTAAAGTCAAGAAGACTTGGCTTCATGAGTTCATATTTGGCCTTGGACACTTACTAGTTGGTGACCCTGGGAAAGTGATTTAACCCTGTTTGCTTCAGTTTCCTCATCTGTAAAATGAGCTGGCAAAGGAAATGGCAAACCACTCCACTATCTCTGCCAAGAAAACCCCAAATGGAGTCATGAAGGGTCAGACACAACTGAACAACAAAGGTGTTTGCATTTTATCCTAGAGGCAATAGGCAGTCACTGAAGGGTTTTGCTGGTTAAAGGTTAAGTGACTTGCCGAATGTCACACAACTAGCCTATCCAGGATGTTAATATAAGACCCTTGATTGCAACTGTGGTGCTCTTTCATTGTACCTGCAGCTATAAACTCTGCATATTTATATATTTTCAGAGATTAAATTATGCAGGTGTTTGGACTGGGTCATTGGAAAATGTTCATTTTAAATCACTAAAATTACTTAGGAGTGAGAAGTTGATAGTGAGGAGTTTGGAATCAGAGAATCTTAGTTTACCTCCTAGTTCTGTCATTCGCTTCTGGTGTGACCTTGGGCAATTCACTTAAGTTCTCTGGGTTGCAGTTCTTCATCTGCAAAATGAAGGAATCAGATGAAATGATCTCTAATGTTCTTTCTGGCTTTAAATGTACAAACTTAACTCTGGTGGTATATAACCAGAGTATGCCCTTTTGGTCTCTAAATTCCAACTCATGACATTTCAGAGGGCTTCTCATATATTTTTGGGTCAGTGACATTGTGTCAAAACAGTTGAATGCAGCCGTCCCACTGACTTCTCACTCTAGATCAAAGGCATCAGGTGGAGAACAGCTAGAACCTTGATGATGGAAGGAAGTCTTGCCCCCACAGGTTTGTAGGGTTAGGGGAGATAGTTCAATACAATGATTCCTCAAATTTCCTTTTAAGTCTATGAACGACCAATTAACAATTATTTATTAAGTGCTTACTATATGCCAGATACTGTGTTAAGCTCTGGAGATACAAGGACAAGAGTGAAATAATCCCTGGCCTCAAGGAGCTTACATTCTAATTGAGGAGACAACATACGCATATATGAAGACAAGGGAATTTGGGGAGGAGGAATTCTAGAAGCTCTAGATGGAGACCAGTAAAGATCATGAAAGAGGCACTTGAACTGAGCTTTGAAGGAAACCAGAGATTCCAAGAATTGGAGATAAAGAAGGAATGCATTCCAGGCATGGAGGACGGACTGGAAAAAAAAAAGGCCCAGAGATGAGAGATGGATTGTCAAATAGGCTGTTGTGTCAAGGGGGAGAGTAAACTATAAGAAGACCTAGGAAAGTAATAAGGGAACAAGTTTTGAGGAAATGTAAATGTCAAGCCAAGAAGTTTATGTTTAATCCATCAGGCAACAGTGAACCCCTGGAGACTGTTGAGCAGGGGATGTGACATGATCTAACCTGAAGTCCAAGAATTACCTGATTTCTTCTTTATTGCTATCATTCCCTTAAGAAAAATACTTCCTTTAGAAACAGGAAAAAATTGCAAATATGGATGCCAGACAAAAATGAATATTTATCATTTATTTAGAGGTGTTGCTGTCTTAAAGCAAAGTTTTCCAAAGAGAAGCTAGCTCATATTCCTTAGGGATTTTAGGTGTGGGGTTAGGTTTTAGGTGTTTCTGTGAGATTTCTCATTTTCATGTTTTAAATGTGTGTGAGGAGATTATTTCTGAATCCAGCTCCTTTCTCATCTAGCTCTTGTCTCTTCTCTTCGCCCTTGGATTCTCACCTCTGGCTGCTTGCTGCTCATGGTATTTACTTTGAGTTTTGCTGCTCAGACTACTGCTTTTTTGCCCCTTCAATGCAATGCAATTTAGTAATTAATCAATCAAGAAACATTTATTAATGCCACCCACTGTACTAAACAGTGGGGATGCAAAGACAAAATTGGAAAAAGTCCTTGTCCTCAGGAACCTAATAAGGGGAAGACAATTTATACACACATAACTATAGGCAAAATATAGACAAAGTAAAAATTACACAAACTAATTTTACTTGAGTTTAGGGGGGAGAGAGAGAGATACCAGCAGCTTGGAGAAGGAGAGGATGAATCAAGAAAATCCTTATATAGGAGTTGAAAGCCTAGAAAGAAGTTAGGGATTTTAAGAGATTGAAATGAAGAAGAATTACATGTCAGGCATGACAAAGTCTGAGCAAAAGGACAGAGGTGGTAGTTGAATAGCATACAGGAGAAATGGCAAGAGGGCCAGTTTGGAGGGATCGTTGACTGTTTGGAGGGAAGTAATGCATAATAAGATTGTAAGGTATATTGTGAATGATTGTAAATGCCGAACAAGGAAGTTGGTATTTGATCCTAGAGATGAGAGGGAGACACCAGGACTTGCTGAGTAGGTGTATGGCATGGTAAGACCTATACTTTAGCAATATTACTTTGGTGGCTATTTAGAACATTGGAGAGGAAAGAGATTGAAGGCAAGGAGAGCCATTATGAGGGTATTATGGTGACTTCCAGTTAACATGTCAACATGAAAGACACTGGAGGATTTCAGCTCTCCCACAAACACTCCAGCAAAGTTCTGAAAATGTGTCAGAAGGAATAATGATAAAAAAAAAACCTTAGAGGCATGGAACAAGCTTCTCCTTCTAATACAGTACTGCATAAGAAGGCTGCCAGAAGCCTGCAGGTGTTCTGAGAGGAGACAAGATAGGGGAGGAGACAACTCCAGTTAGGCCTTAAAGATGGCGGGATCTCAACCCTGGCCTGTTGTAGCAATAAAAGATAAAGCCTGTCCCCATGCCCACTGCATTGGGAGACAGGGCCAGGCAGTATAAAGAGCCTGAAGACAGTGTCCCAGCAACCTGTAAGGGAGCCAAAGCTGATGACAGGGACACCGCAGCACCTGAGCAGTTTTCCCTGGAGCCAAAGCAAAAGGCAAAGCCAAAATGGGACCAAAGCCTTCAGAACCACAGTGGGAGAAAGGGGCAGTGAGAGGGAGGGGCATCTCAGCACCCAGGAAGCCTATACAGGTTGAAGAAAAAGATACAGGATTATAACAGCAACTGGATGGCCCTAATACAGAAGCCCTGAAGGAGGCCTGTGGTCAATGTAATTTATGAATCTGGTTGGGGCCTATCAGGGCCACAGCATGGGATGGGGCCAGCTCTCAGTATAGGGTTTGTCAAAAAGAAAGAAACAGAAAAAAGCCAAGGCCAAAACTGTTTTTGGGCTACCAGGAGACATTCCCAGAAACCAGAGATTACGGAGAGGTTGGGCCTAATCCTAGCCACTCAGGATTATAGTGGCAATGACAGCCAGACAACAGAGGGGAACAGGATCAAAAAAGGCCTGCCCTCTCTCAGAGTGTGGGAGGGAGTGGAAGATGGCCCTAGCAAAACTCCAATCCAGAAACTGAGACTGAAGATATGAGTAAACAAAAGAAATTGCCGAACATAATGAAGAAATGTTTTGGGTTAAGACAAATCCACAAGGTAAGCCCAAAAGAAAAGAGTAACAAGTAGAGAGGAGCCTCAGAGAAAAGAATGACTTAGCCATAAAGACTCCAAGGGTAGCTAGAAGAAGTGAAGCAAGAGATTAAAAAATGAAATAATAAGTGAAAATAGTGCTCTTCTGGAAATAACTAGAAGGAAAATAAACTGTTCAGAATGGATGTTGAAAACTCTTATACAAGTAATGGAGTCCCTGACAAAGAGAATGGTGCAAACAGAACTCATTTATCCCATGAGAAAATAAGAAATACTCAAACAAAATTAAATGATTGAAAGAATAGAATAGAAAAAAATGGAAAATGCTGTATTAAAAACAACTGATCTTAAAAAGAAAGTTAAGGAGGGATCATTTAAGAGCCACTGTACTCCATAACTAAACAAAAAAAAAAAACCTGGATGCCATATTTCAAGAGATATGAAAAAACTGCCCAGAATTATTACAACCAGAGGCAACATGAAAATATAAATAATCAATTGATCTCTACCTGGAACTACAAATTGAAAACCTCCATAAATATCATAGACAAAATATGGTGTTTCCAAGGCAAAGAAAAAATTACTACCAGCAGTCAGAAAGAATTCAAGCAAGAAGGCATCATGGTCAAGACTACATAAAGTTCTGCTGCAACTACCATAAAGAAGAGAAAAATTTTAATACAGTGTTTCAAAAGATAAAAAAGAAAGAAAGGTCTACACCCAAAAATAACTTACCCAGCAAAAAAAAAATAGTATATTCCTCAAAGGGGAAGGGGATAATTGACTTTTAACAGGATATATGATTTTACAGTTATTTCTGATTAAATATAAATATATTGAAATTTAAAAATTGACATTCAGAGCTAGGTAGAGTCTTTGCAATCCAAACCCAGGAGACAAGAGAAACCTAGAATACATTTGAGCAATTCAAAGGGGCTAAATGATATCTAAATTGCATATGGGGGAGAAGAGACAAATGTAACTTCAGAATTCTACTGCTTCTAGGATCACAGAGAAAATTAAAATAAAACAAACTGAGGGTCTGAGGATGGTTTTCTTCCATATTATAGGCTTTTAGAGGGAAACAAAAAGGTAAAGAAAAGGAATCTACTGAGGAAGAAATGAGAAAGTGGGGGTACTTAATATTTTAACAAGATTAAAAATGGGGGTTTGTGTGAAAAGAATATAAAAACATGGAGGAAGGGTCAGGGAGAGAGGATACCTTCTGAACTTCACTCTTCCAAAGAGCAAAAATAAAAATTGTGATTTTCAGACAAAGCAACATGCAGATAGAAATATTTTTTTAAAAAGTGATAAATAGGGAAGCTACATTAATTTTAGAACCATGATAGATAATAAAATCAGAGATAATGAAATGATACCACTACTATATATTCATCTAAAGGCACAGCATCTAAGTACCTAGAGAAAAAGTTAATAAAATTACAAAGAGAAATAGACAACAAAATTATAATATTAGAGATACTCAGTAGGCCCCTTTCAGAAATAGAAAAATCTAACAAAAATATAAAGAAGAAAAAAGTTAAGGACCTGAATACAATTTTAGAAAACTTAGATATGCTAGACATTTGGTAACTATTGAATGGAAATTAAAGGAGAACACACACACACACACACACACACACACAGACATCTCAGTTCATTAAAATCTTACAAGCAAATACATAAAAGTAGAAATATTAAATACATACTTTGTTCTCACCATTTCTTGCTGCCTTCACTCTTACTTGTGTGCTACTAACATGCTGAAGAAAATTGCAAAACCATACCGACTGTGTCTACTATAAATTTAAGTAACATTATCTCAACTGGGCCTCCTTGGAGCTACACAATCTTTTTATACCCACTCACCACAATGGCTTTTCCAAATATATATAATGTATACACATATACACATGCACATTTTATATGTATATGCAAATAACATATAGCTTTAAATATGTATTTATTTAAAGTATATATTCATTACATGTAGTTTTGAATAAATATTATTTATTTCTCTGAAATTTTTAGATATGAAAATGTCCATGTTTGTTAATAATTTTAGTTCAAAATAACTATATTTTAAAAATATATTGAAATAATCCAGATGAAGGGCAATGAAAACCTGAACTAGGGTAGTAGCTATGTGAGAAGAGAAAAAGTTAGATGCAAGAGATATTGTGGTGTAGAATCAAAAAGATTTGGTAACTGAATGAATCTGTGAGGTGAGGGAGAGTGAAGTGAATTTATTAAGTAACTATTATGTACAAAGGCACTGTGTTATGCATTTGGACCACAAAGACAAAATGACTTGAAATTGTTACCTCTTCCCCACGCTCACCCCACCTCACTCAGTATAAATTCCTAGCTATAGCTTCTGGCAGATCTTCACCTTGGCCCCATTCCTGGCCAAGACCAAGGGGAACAGTACAGTCTTTTGGAGAACCTAGGAAACAACCTTGATTCATCACTTCCTGCTTAGTTCATTCTTGGCAGGTAGCTAAGGAATCTAAAATATGTAATGAAATTAGGATGAGACCTCCTCTGAAATTGGGCAAAGGCAACCATTTTTTCATTTGATACAACCTCAGCAAATGCTGACTGATTACAAATATAAAAGGCTGGTCTGCTTATCACCTGGACTCTCAATCACTCATTCAATGAGCATTTATTAATTGCCTACTAAGTGCCAGGCACTGTGCTATAGAGTGGAGATAAAGAAGTAGTTCTTGACCTCAAGGATCTTACATTCTATTAGGAAAGCAGTTTGCACTCATATAAGCAAATATAAAATCTAAAAGGAGATTCTGGATGAATCCTTCAACTCTTCTATTTCATCTAGGTTACCTTCTAAATAGACCTCTCGTGGACCTGTTCCTCCTCTTTATTCAATGTCCCAACCAGTTAGCTAACGAAGAGTTTAGCTGTGAATGCTCAAACCAAGATCACCACCAAACAAAAGCTACGTCACAGTTTAACCCATGAGTTTCTTCCACTACTGCTTCCTAGCAGAAAACAGTTAATAGGGAGAAACTAATATTAATTAGTATGTGAAATATGCCAGAAAATCATTGACAAGGTTCCTACAGGATGAGAAAAAATATAGTAGAAAATAGCACTCATGGAAGTTGGTGAAAGGGGTACCCACATGGATGAGATCACGAGAGCCATTGAACCATCAAAGGATACAAGTTTAAAATGGATATCCCCACTCTTGTCCCATTCCAGGACCAGGACATTGTTGAATGTCCGAAAGCTCCTCCTTCAATTGTTATAATTTGTCTAAATCATTTATTTTTCCATTTAAATTTTCCTTTTCATCTTTCCCTTCTCTATCTCAGGAACTGAACAGTGTCTACCACCCATTATGACTCTGGGAGAGACCACTAAATGTTGAAATAACAGGCTCTAGTAAAGACCAATTGCCTGGTTCAAAGTAACCAAATCATAGATGCAGTTGAAAAGGAACTCTTAAGTCACCATCTGCAAAAGCTACTCAAAGCAACTACAATATCCTCAACAAGGGGATGTCTAGTTTCCCCTTGAATATTTCCACTAATGAAGAGCTCACTAGCCCCATCAGGCAGCTCATTATTCTGTTAGACAATGCACATTATTAGGAAAATGTTCTTATTAAGTGGAGTAATATCTATAAAAGTGCTTTGCAAACTTTAAAGCAAAATGTAAATTTTGCCTATTATTATCATCACTATTATTATTATTATTATTATTATTATGTTCCTTGAATGAAGTTGAAGTCTCCCTTTTTCTATCCATTTCTATCCATTGTTCCTAGTTCTACCTTTTGGGACCAACTTAGATCAAGACTAATGTCTCTTCATCTCCTTGGCAATGGAGACAGTCTCATTTTTGGCTTTGTACTCTCTATGTACATTATAGGTACTTACTAAGTTTGTTGAATTGACTTGAATCCGAGCATGGTATAAAGGAAGATCGTGGATTTAGATTCAAAGAATCTAGGTTTAAGGTCAGTCTCTAGTACCTGCACCCTGTGTGATATTGGACAAATCACTTAATATCTCTGATCCTCAGTTTCCTCATTTATAAAATGAAAGGATTGGACTCCATGATCTAAGCTATATTCCAGTTCTAAATATATGATCCTTCATATACTTGAAGACATCTTCAAGCTTAGCACAGTGTCTGGCACTGTAAGTAAGTAAATAAGTATTGTTGACTGACATCTGTCATGTGGACTAGTCTTCACTTTTCCAGGCTAAATGTTTCCGGGTTCTCCAGCCAATCCTCATATGGCTGTCTCGCCATCTTGGTTGCCCTCTTCTGGACATGCTACAGCTGGTCAGTATACATCCTCAAATATGTTGCCCAGCACAATATTGTAAATGCTGTCTAGCCAGGGCAATGAACAGCAGAACTATCGCTACTCCCATTCTGGACATCTTGCTTCTACTATTAAACGTAAAAATCATATTAGTTAGGGTTGTTTATTTGGGTTTGTGTTTGGCAGTCACTTCAAGATGATAACTAAAACTGAGTTTTCTATTCACTTAAATCTCTAGCTCTTTTTTTTACATCTCTGAGTCATACCACCTCCAACCTGTACATGTTCACTATATTGTTATCTTCTAAACAGCTGACAGAAGGTTGCTTCCCAGTAAGGATACTGGTATTTTGAAAGAGAACTAGCTGTGGAAATTGGCAGAAGAATTTAAGCCCAGCCCCCAAACCCTTTGGCATGGAACTTTCTTCTCACTGATCGTGGCCAATGCTTCATGCCTATGCAAGGAGCAAGGGAAGTTGATCTCCACCAACGAGGAGAAAGTCCCACACCAAAGGGCTTTGGGGCTCAGATAACAGGAACAAAGAGGCACAAAACCCAATAGAGTATGAGACAAAGAGTTAGTAAGAAAGCCTACCTTGGCTAGAAGATCAGGTTGCTGTGGGTAAAGGAAAATATGAGGGATTTGTGGGAATCATCAGCTTTGCAAATGGACCGGGCGAATGAAGGTGGTCAAAGGGTTCTGGTGTTTGCTGGAAATTATGGCAGTTTTCAGTGTTAGTAGTTTCTGTATATGCATGCTGTCAGATAGGCCTATTAGTAATGAGCGAAAGTTTGGGAACACTAGGGTATATCCAATAAATTATTCAAACTGGAGTATGATTGAATATTGCATGCATTCATGGCCAGTTACCATGTAACATGTTATTATGGATAGGTTATGTCATGGACATGAGGCCTCTGAATGCCAGGCTTCCTCAAGTTCTATCAGGAGTGAATCCAAGAGAATAGGAAAAGATTTGGTTCAGAAAGTGTTGTTGAGGACACACACACACACACACACACATGCACACACATCATCGATATTGTGACAATCATTACTGCTTGACCCTTTGGTATATTCTGTGCTGAAGCCATCAAGAGACTTGGAGCACAACTGAAGGCAAGACTGTCCCCAGGGACATTCACACAAATCCCAAAGAATCACTCCTGCAGACATAGAGGGAAATCTAGCGAGGTAACCAGGCTCCCCAGAGATGCATTGCGATGCCAGTGAGTTTTCCCTTGGCTCTCTTTCACTCTCTCTCTCAGCAAAATAGCATCCTCTGCAGTTGCAGTATAAGATCTGGCCTTTCTCTGCTTTTGTAAATTGACTACAAGTTATAATGGAGCCAGAGAGAGTGGCTGGTGTCTTCCTTCAGGATATAGACAGGAACAACTGTTCTTTCTTGCTCTAACAAATCAACTGATCTTTTTCCCTGATTGTGGTAGCAGGATAATTGTGAAAAGGCAAAGAGTGGGAAAACCACAGCCTTTACTAAGGTCAAATGAGCCTTGACCAAGGTTCCGTTTTCTCTTCTGGGGAGGCAACAAACCCAGAATGAATCAAAGCAATAAATTTCATCTCTCTACAAGCCACCCGTTTCCAAGGGGGCACCTGTGTGATCCTAAACAGTAAGAGCTTTGAAGAAGAGGGGATTTCTCTCAAACATAGATGGGGAGTGGTATGTTGCATGTGTTTGGCCTGTGTAGATTTTGTGTCAAAACAGTCTACCTAGATGTAACTCACAAGGAGGCATGAATAGATAGATATTTCCAGAACCTCCCCCACCCACCCTTCTCCAAGGAAGACTTTGGTTCCTCCCAGAAGGGAAGGCAGATTAGCACCAGAGACTGGCCACTGTGCTTTCCTCAGAGAAAGGGTATAAGACTAGAATTATATTTATCTGCCCACCTGAATCTTATAAATCTAGGGGAAATAATTTTAGGTTCAAGCTAAGCTATTAACCATTTTTGCTTAATGGGGAAGGAGTGCCCCAAGCTATATATCCAAGGTTTGGCCCCTTTCCCAACAAATGACATTTCCACAATGAATACAAATGACAAATAGCAAATAAACTCACTTATTCATTCCAATTACAAACAGAAATCACAGATGATATACAGAAGAGAATATAACAGAAAATATACAGAATGAATGAGTTCTTCTGTAAGAAGCAAGATAACTCAGCTGAAGAGAGAGAGAGTCCTCTATCTCACCCAAAGGGGAAATTCTCTGAAGTCTCTAGTGTTGTAAGCTGGGGATAGGAACGTGACTGAGGGGCTTGCTCCTCTATATGTTGACTTCTTCCTAGACTCTTTACCCCTCTTCAGGGACCTAAAGAGAACTGTATGACTTCTCTCTCAAAATTAGAAAGGCAGAAAACCAAGATTTCTTCTTTCAAGCTGGCACCAACTCTGCCCCTCATGCAGGCACAGAGAAACCAGTAATCAATCTCCACCAAGAGAATCCCAGGCAAACAAATGGTCTTTGAGTTAAGAGTTACAAAGAGATTGTGTGTGTGTGTGTGTGTGTGTGTGTGTGTGTGTCGGGTGGTAAGAGCAGAAATTCTTTATGTCAAAGCTAAACTTAACTAAGGTTTTAGCCTTGTGGCCTTGTACCCCTCCCCAAGGATAGATAGTATCCCCAAAACATACATAAGGAATAGTAGATCAGCATGCAATACTCACCTACCTTCTAGTCTTAGGCCATACCACTACAGACCCCTAAGAGTATTTATTAACTTGTCTTAGGCTTTGTAATCTGATCTCATCACTCAACTGAAACCACTCTGTCCCAAGATACCAATGGTCTCTTAATTGCCAAATTTGGGGGCCTTTACCAATCTTCTCATTCTCTCTGAAGTATTTGACACTCTTGACAACCCTTTCCTCCTGTATACACTCTCCTCTTTGGCTTTTCATCCCACCTGTCGGACCTCACGTTCTCAGTCTCCATCCCCCAATTGGGTATACCTCAAGGCTATTCTGAGCGTTCTCTCTGCACTCTGTTGATGACCTTATCAACTCTCACGGGTTCAGTAACTGAATAAAGCACTGGACTTGGAGCCAGGAAGACCTGAGTTTGAATCCAGACTCTCTAAAATCCTGTGGCCTAATTGGGGAAAGAGGGTAGAAGCTGCAGAGAGGCAGATTCAGGATTAAAATAAGTGGGAACTTCCTGACAAAGCTATCCAAAAAACGGTTGCCTCAGGAAGGAATGATGGTTGTCCCTGAACTTCTTGCAGGGAAAGCTAAATGACCGTCTATCAGAGCCTTTGTGGATGGGAGACTTCTCTAGATAAAGATTGAACTAGATCACCTCCAAGTCCCTTCCAACTTTAAGGTCCGTGGATTATTCTTACAATTGGACAGTACATAGTAATAAATTACAAATCAGTTCAGATGAGTTTGTGGTAATGATCCAGCCAGTAAGGAAAGGATTCTGAGCCACAATGACTTAGAACTCTTTACAGGATTGGGTAGTTATATCTTACTTCAGCAATAATATAAATTATTAAGTCTTCCGCCCTGCCCCCCCACCAAAAATTTGGGCCATTATTTTTCCCATGTCTGAGAGTAGGGACTTTTTTTTGCCTTTCTTCGTATTTCTAGTGCTTAGGACAGTGCCAGCCATGTGCTAAGTGTTTAATAAATGCTAGTTGACTGACTGAGCAGTTTTAATATACTAAGGACTTCCAACTCTGACATTCTGTGATTAAAGCTTTTAATTTCACAATTGTAGTACAGCATTATGGGAGCTAGATGGCAAAGTGAATAGAGTGCTGGGCCCGGAGTCAGAAAGTTCTGAGTTCATATTCAGCCTCAGACACATATTAGCTGTGTGACTCTGGGCGAATCACTTAACCCTGTTTGCCTCAGTCTCTTTATCTGCAAAATGAGCTAGAGAAGGAAATAGAAAACCACTCCATTATCTTTGCCAAGAAAATCCCAAATGGAGTCATGAAGAGTCATACAAGACTGAAATGATCGAACAACAAAAAGAACATTGTCATGTTCATGCAACTTGAGTTCAAATCCAGTCTCTTTCATTTCTTACCAGTGTTACCCTGGACAGTTCACTTAACCTCTCTGGAACTCAGTTTGCTCACCTATAAAATGGGGCAGAAGGACTAGACAGCCTTTGAGTTATCTTCCAGCCCTAAAATCTATGGTCCTATGGTACAAGGTAATTCTCCAAAGAACCCCAGTATAGTGGAGTACACATGGTGTAGTCAAAAGATCAGCGGACCTGGGTTGGAATCCATTGTCTAAAAACTATGGGACAACAGCCGTGTCACTTAGCCTCTATGTTACTCAGTGTCTATCTGTAAAACTGGGATTTTAGAATTTATCAGTATTGTTATTAAAATGCAATTAAGTATTGTTCTTGGTGCTTGAATATTTGCTGGGTATACACAACATGCTGGGTGCTGTGCACAGCAATGACTCTATGGAAGCTGGTGGAGGGGTGAGGATTTAATGGACAATCATATAGCTAGTCATCCTCTTTTTAGTTCTTTTCCTGCCTCCCTCACTTCAAAACCATGCTTTCTCATCCTGGAACTTTCCTCAATACCTGGGGCCATCTCACCCTGGAACATCCAACCACCCTTACAGGCTTCTTAACCTGGAACATCCCTCCGTAACCCACCCCTACCTGCTTCTCCCATTAGTGAGCTCTCCCTGGAGTCTTGTGGGTCCTTTCCTATTGCCCTTCCTACTCTGTTCCTGGCTTCCAGATTTCAAAGTCATACCCCAAGCCAGGTACCTTCCCTCCCCACAAACATGCTTTTCAGCTTCTTTTTGTGCATTGGCTTGCCCTGGAAAAATGTAAGTTCCTAGAAGTCAGGGATTGTCTTTCTTTTTGCTTATATTTTTATGCCAAGCACTTTGCACAGTGCCTGATACATAGTAAATACTTATTAAATACTTTCTCCTTCTCTATCTTCATTCCTCCCTCCTTCTTTCCTCCTGTCTTCCCTCTCTTTCCTTTCTTCCTTTTTCCCTTTCTCCCTCTTTCCCTTTCTTCCTTCCTTCCTCCCTTTTTCCTTCCTTCCTTCCTCATTTACTCCTTCCTTTCCTCCCTTCCTTCCCCCTTCCTTCCTTCCTCTCTCCCTTCCTTCCTTTCATTCTTCCTTCTTTCCTCCCTCCTTCCTTTCTTCCTCTCTCTTTTTCTTCCTTCTTCCCTTCCTCCTCCTTTTCTTCCTTCCTTCCTCATTTCCTTCTTCCCTCCCTCTATCCTTTCCTTCCTCCCTTCTTCCTTCTTTTCTCCCTTCCTACCTCCTTCCTTCCTTTCTCCTTCCCTCCCTCCCTTCCTTCCATTCTTCCTTCCTTTATCCCTCCATTCCTCCTTCCTTTCATTCTTCTTTCCCCCTTCTTCCCTCTTTTCTTCCTTCCTTCCTCATTTCTTCCTTCCTTTCCTCTCTCTTTTTCTTCTTCCTTTCTTTCCTCCTTCCTTCCTTCCAAGAAGCACAATCAGGATTCTGACTTTGCCTCTTTCTAGGTCTTTTGACCACAACTGTAATGCTTCTTACATTACCACAAAACTCCTGTTAACATCTTACGAGACACTCCCCTCCCTCTTCTCCTCTAACCTTTGTGCAATTATTAGGAGAGATTGTCTTCAGATCCTACCCAGTAGCAAAATGGAACTGAGAGCATCCTACCAAAGACTAGAGGTCCACAACATCAGAACTGCAAGGGATCTCTGAGACCATCTGGTCCAACCCCCACATTTTATGGACAGTGAAGCTCAGGCCAGAGAAGGGGAAGTTCTAATAGTCAGCCTTTTTCTAGCACTTTCAGGTATGCCACTCACTTTACACCAAGTGGTTCATCTGATGTCCACAGCAACCTGACGAGGTAAGTAACTGCTATCGTCATCCTCATTTTTCAGATGAGGAAACATGTTCCAAGAGTGAATAGGTTGCCCAAGATCCCCCAGCTAGGAAGTAGCCAAGTTGGAATTGGAACTCATATCTTCTTGACTTTGAAATCCAACATGATTTCTTCTATATCACACCTTTAGAAATGACTTACCCAGGTTCATACTACTAATAAGGGGCAGAGTTGGGCTTTAAACCTACCTCTTGTGACTCAGAGAGCAGGGCTCTTTTCACTACACCCCACTCCCTCACCTTAGGCTCAGCCAAGGCCTTGGGCCCCCATTTGGGCACTGTGTGAATAACAAAGACTGTTCTTTTTAGAAATTCAATCATACAGAAATTCAAGGTGGGAACATGTTCTAGGTGGTTGATAATTTTTTTCTACCACTGGAGGCAGCAAGGTAGTACAGTAGATAGAGTGCTGGGCCTGGAGTCAGGAGGACCTGAGTTCAAATCCAACCTGAGGTAGTTACTGTGTGACCCAGGACAAGTCAATTAAGCCTGCTTGCCTCAGTTTCCTCATCTGTCAAATAAGCTGGAGAAGGAAATGGCCAACCACTCCAGTATCTCTGCCAAATAGGGTCATGAAGAGTCAGACACAGTTGTTGCTGTTGCTGTTGTCCTTAACTCTCAAAGAGAACCAAAATGATGTCATTATGTTAGAGTCAAGTTACAGGAAGTCAAACAACTCCTAAAACAATATAAATAGTAATAAATAGAATTCAGACCAATAAAACTAAGGATCACCTATGACTGATCAGATCAATATGAGCTTGGAATGTTCCACCACAGGTCGGGCACAGATAGTCCTTGTGAATATGGGGGACGGAGACTCTAAATGTGTGCATCTCGCATTTCCTTTGAGCTACTTCAATTCTGCTTTGCTCGTAGAGCACAGCACCTTCTCTGATGAGGACACGCCATATTGGGTGGTCCTGTGCCAGGGTCCCCCGTGTCACACAATCAATTCCAAAGTTCTTAAAGGAGACCTTGAGAGTGTCCTCATATCACTTCTTCTGACCACCATGTGAGCACTTGCCCTGTGTGAGTTCTCTAAATAACAACAATAACAGCTACTTACCAGTATTGTTACAAGGTTAAAATAATATTTGCAAACTTTAAAGCCCTATGTAAATACTAGGTATCATCATTGTTATTAATACTTATTTGTAATTCTGGTTCGGAAAATTTGGTGTGTACCAGAAACCCCACCCTTGGAGCATGAAAGGAGTACAAAAAGTATAAAAATGAAAATGGCAATAATAAAAGTCATATTTCTATAAGGCTTTAAGATATTCACAGTGCCTTCCTTACAACAACCCCATGAAGTACATAGTACGAGTATGATTGTCCTTCCTTTACATGTGAAGAAACTGAGGCATAGAGGTGAAGTTATTTGCCCTACATAACTCTGCCAGTAAGTTACATAGTGTGTCATTTGACTCTTAAGTTGGGTCCCCTTTTCTTATACTATGTTGATTCTCAAAGTTCCAAGAAATCCTGAAAAAGACACACAGAGGTCAAAGTGGGAGCATGGGAAGGCAAGGAACAGGAAAGGGAGGAAGAGTGAGAGGCAAACTGAGGCTATGGAAAGAATCCTGATATTGGAGTCAGAGGACCTGGGCTCAAATCCCACCTCTATAACTCATTGCCTGTGTACTTTAAGTGAGTCACCTCTCTGGGCCTCAGTTTATGTATCTAAATGTTTAAAGGGCTAGCCTATAAGAACTGGAAATTGAGGGAATGCCCATCAATTGAGGAATGGCTGAATAAATTGTGGTATATGACTGTGATGGAATATTATTGTGCTAAAAGAAATGACAAGCCAGATGCTTTCAGAAAAACCTGGAAAGACTTACATGAACTGATGCAAAGCAAAGTGAGCAGAGCCAGAACAGAGTACACAGTAACAGAAATATTGTACAATGATTGGGACAGAGCCAAGATGGCGGAGTAAAAGCAGTGACTTGCTTGAGTTCTCCCCCAAACCCCTCCAAATACCCATAAAAATGACTCTAAACAAATTCTAGAGCAGCAGGACCCACAAAAAGACAGAATGAAACAAATTTCCAGCCCAAGGCAACCTGGATAGTCGACGGGAAAGGTCTGTTGTGCCAGCCTGGGAGAGGAGCACAGTTCAGTATGGGCTGCATAGGCAAAGATGGGGCCCCAGCAAACCTGGAGCAGGCCTTGGGACTGGATCATGGGCAGCTGCGGTGGTTTCCAGACTTCTCAACCCACAAATGCCAAAGACAACTTAGAAGTTCAGTAGGAAAGGTCTGTTGGACCTGGGTGAGAGAGGAGCACAGTCAGGCCCCAGCCCTGGTATAGCCCCAAGGCTGTGGCAGTGGCAGCTGCTTCCGGAGCTCTCAAACCACAGACGGTGGGGGGATGGAGTGGCTGATCAGAGGGGGATTGCAGGGATCTTTTTGCTGGCACTGAGGCAGGATTCTCTTGCTTCTCCTGTGCTTGGATCTGGGTCGCAGTCCTAGGTGGTGGTCCTGGGGCAAGGAGGAGCACTGGCGTGGCAGAGCTTGCAGCAGTGGTGAAGAGGGAATTCTCCTCACAGTTCCAAGGCAGAAAAGAGTGCTTGTGGTCACTCATAGACCAGATCACAGGCCAGGAAAGGAGTAAATACCTCTCCTTTGATCATACCACCTTCGAAGAACTGAAAATTTACAGGTCCCTAGAAGTATCTCTGAAAACAGCCGCACAAAAGCTCTGAAGCTTGGGACAGTACATTCTCCACACTGCAAGCAGAGCTTAACTTCCAGTTCAACTCTTTAAGAAAGAGTTAAAAAGTCAAGCAATTGGCTGGGAACGTGAGCAAACAGTGGAAAAAACTCAGACTATAGAATCTTTCTTTAGTGACAAAGAAGATCAAAACATACAACCAGAAGAAGATAACAAAGTCAAACGTCCTACATCCAAAGTCTCCAAGAAAAATATGAATTGGTCTCAGGCCATGGAAGAGCTCAAAAAGGAGTTTGAGAAACAAGTAAGAGAAGTAGAGGAAAAATTGGAAAGAGAAATGAGAGTAATGCAAGAAAATCATGAAAAACAAGTCAACAGCTTGCTAAGGAGAACCCAAAAATACTGAAGAAAATAACATCTTAAAAAATACACTTGTCTTTTAACAAACAATGCTGCACTTTAGGGCTTAGCTCCATCATAGCAACTGGCCAGTGAATTTCCAGTGTATGAAAGTACAAGATTTGCAGGTTGTGGGATAGCAGTGTGCCAAAATGATTTATTTTTTTGTCTGTTGTTTCAACTTAAAACTCAATACAACTTTTTGCTTTACAATTTAATTTTGTACAACTGAGTTTTTTTCAATACAGGATAATCAATGTATTGATATTGAAATAATGCATAATACTGCTTTGGGGGTAGTTGATATTTGGTTAAATGTATGTGTTGCCTCATTATGAAGGTCATAGATTTCTGACCTGATGAAATCACCACTAATCAAAATTAGCTACCAGTATTCCATGTGCATTTTTAAAATGATCAAGCAAATGAAGATTTTTTTTGTTTTTGCACCCAAACCTTTCCCTCAGACACCCCTTCTCCCCGACCTGATTTTAATGACAGTGTTAAAGGGGAAATTTTTAAGCTCTTTATATTCTAGGAATCATCTTCATTAAAAAGTATATTTAAGGAAATTTTTCCTTTTCCTGATTGGGAAGAAGTTGAGAAATTAAATATTCTTTCCTTGGTTTGCTAGTAGTTAAGATCATTATTATGTTGATTATAACACATCAGGACAACAAACTTTTTTTAAATATGAGATTTGCAAAAAAAAAAAAAAAAAGGATATATATAGGAAAGTCCCTGCTATCCATTAGCTGCCCTTTCCCTAATTTCCTTCTTAAATAGATAAGGAAAAGAAAAGTAGTTGCATTAAATGGTCTCAACTTATCTGTCTCCATTTAAAGAAGAAAAATGTTCCTTCAGTATGGCAATTCACCAGTACAGTTTTGGTAAATAACAGGATGTCACTAGAAATTCCTTTTCATGAGAACTACATCATCATATTATTGTGTGTAGCAATACTATATGTGGGAATGTGGAATTTACATTCTGAAAGGGGTGCAATTTCCATGCATTGATTCAAATTTTTTTAATGTGCCCATAAGCACAAAACTTTGAGTCAACTATGTGATATCTGTAGTGGCCATTAAAACGCTAAATTATCTGAGAATGTACTGTATATAAAGTATGCCACAGTTTTTGAAACATAATGAATTGATTCAGTATTCACTTTCCTTCCTAAAGGTATCAAAAATAAACAATCCCAATTTTAAAAATATTTGTTGTGTCTGTAATTTTTTTTCTTTAGAAGTATTAAGATTTCTCTGATGATGAAAATAGAAAAGCAGGCCTGATGTCATACAAATTTATTTTCTATTTTTCTCACTGTAAGTATAGCACAAAGAAATGTGTTCCAAATTACTTTTAAATACTTTGTCCACATGAAAACTTACAATGGATGAGCAAAATAAAACAATCAGTTAAAATTAGAAATGAAAGGTGTTAACAATAATAAAATGGCCTTGTTTTGCTGTAGCAATAAAATGACCAAGTGCAATGACTTGATTTAATAAAAATCATCTTTCAAAAAAAAACAGAATAACCCAAATGGCAAAAGAGGTCCAAAAAGCCAGTAAGGAGAAGAATGCCTTAAAAAGCAGAATTGGCTAAGTGGAAAAGAAGGTTCAAAAACTCACTGAAGAAAATAATTCCTCAAAAATTAGAATGGAGGGGGCAGCTAGGTGGTGTAGTGGATAGAGCACCAGATCTGGATTCAGGAGGACCTGAGTTCAAATCCGGTCTCAGACATATAACACGTACTAGTGTGACACTGGGCAAGTCACTTAAACCCCATTGCCCAAACAAACAAACAAATAAAAATTAGAATGGAGCAAATGGAAGCTAATGACTCTATCAGAAATCAAGAAATTATAAAACAAAACCAAAAGAATGAAAAATAGAAGACAATGTGAAATATCAGATTGGAAAAACAAGTGACCAGAAAAATAGATCCAGGAGAGATAATTTTGAAATTTTTGGACTATCTAAAAGCCATGATCAAAAAAAGAGCCTGGACATCCTCTTTCAAGAAATTATCAAGGAAAACTGCTCTGATATTCTAGAACCAGAAGGTAAAATAGAAATTTAAAGAATCCATCAATCACTTCTGAAAGAGATCCCAAAAGAAAAACTCCTAGGAATATTATAGCCAAATTCCAGAGTTCCCAGGTCAAGGAGAAAATATTGCAAGCAGCCAGAAAGAAACAATTCAAGTATTGTGGAAACACAATCAGGATAACATCAGATTTAGCAGCTTCTACATTAATGGATTGGGGCACTTGGAATATGATATTCTGGAGGTCAGAGGAGCTAGGATTAAAATCAAGAATCACCTACCCAGCAAAACTGAGTATAATCCTTCAGGAGAAAAAATGGATATTCAATGAAATAGAGGACTTTCAAGCATTCTTTTTTGGGGGAGGTGAAGCAATTGGGGCTAACGGACTTGCCCAGGGTCATGCAGCTAGTAAGTATCAAGTGTCGGAGGCCAGATTTGAACTCAGATCCTCCTGACTCCAAGGCCAGAGCTCTATCCACTGTTCCACCTAGCTGTCCCTCAAGCATTCTTAATGAAAAGACCAGAGCTGAATAGAAAATTTGACTTTCAAATATAAGATTCAAGAGAAGCATGAAAAGGTAAACAGCAAAGAGAAATCATAAGGGACTTATTAAAGTTGAACTGTTTACATTCCTACATGGAAAGATGATATTTGTAACTCATGAGACCTTTCTCAGTATTAGGGTAGTTGAAGGGAGTGTATACATACATACATATATATATATATATATATATGGACAGAAGGCACAGGATGAGTTGAATATGAAGGGATGATATCTAAAAAATAAAATTAAAGGGTGAGAGAGGATTACACTGGGAGAAGGAGAAAGGGAGAGGTAGAATGGGGTAAATTATCTCACATAAAAGAGGAAAGAAAAAGCTTTTTCAGTGGAGGGGAAGTGGGGGAGGTAAGAGGGAATGAGTGAATCTTACTCTCATTGGATTTGGATTAGGGAAGGGATAACATATATACTCAATTGAGTATGGAAATCTATCTTACCCTACAGGAAAATAGGGGGGAAGGGGATAAGAGAGGGGGATGATAGAAGGGAGGGCAGATTAAGGGAGGGGGTAATCAGAAGCAAACACTTTTGAGGAGGGACAGGGTCAAAGTAGAGAATAGAATAAATGGGGGGCGGGATAGGATGAAGGGAAATGTAGTTAGTCTCTCAAAACATAACTATTATGGAAATGTTTTGCATGACTACACATGTATAACCTATATCAAATTGCTTGCCTTCTCAATGAGGGTGGGTGCAGAAGAAGGAAGGAAGAGAATTTGGAACTCAAAGTTTTATAAATGAATGTTAAAAATTGTTTTCACATGCTACTGGGAAATAAGATATACAGGCAATAGGGTATAGAAATCTATCCTGCCCTACAGGAAAATAGAAGGAGAACGGGATAAGAGAAGGGGTGGTGATAGAAGGGAGGGCAGATTAGGGGAAGGGGTATTTAGAATGCATGCCATCTCGGGTGGGGGGAGGGCCAAGATGGGGAGAAAATTTGGAACACAAAATCTTGTGGAAGCTAATGTTGAAAACTAAAAATAAATTAATTAATTAATAAAAAAATAAAAATTTAAAAAAATTGTACAATGATCAACTGTGAATGACTTAGCTATTCTCATCAATGCAATGATCTAAGACAATTCCGGAGGATTTATGATGAAAAATGCTATCTACCATCAGAGAAAGAACTGATGGAGTCAGAATGCAGATCAAATCATACCATTTTTCACTTTCTTTATCTTTCTTGGGTTGTTGGACTGTTGTCTTTTTGTCTATGTTTTCTTTCACAACATGACTAATATGGAAATACGTTTTGCATGACTGCGTATGTATAACCTATATCAAATCGCTTGTTTTCTCAATGAGGGGAAAAGTAAGAAAAGAGGGAAAGAATTTGGAGCTCAATATTTTTTAAAAAGGAATGTTAAAAATTGTTTTTACATGTAATTAAAAAAATAAAATATTTTAAAAATAAAGTTTTTAAATAAATTTTTCAATATAAAAAGGGCTGGCCTAAATGACTTCTAAGGTTCCTTCCAGCTCTAAATCTATGAATTATATTCTAGATTAATTGACTAGAAGGTCCTTGAGAGGTAGGGACTCTGATTTTTATCTTTACATCCTGGTTCAGTGTTGACCACATAGTAGGTCCTTCATAAATACTTATTGATAATGGATTGATCAGTAGAGAGATAAAAGAATAATTGACTCTATGGGTCCATTCAACTTCTCCTCTGACTCGAACCATCATACCTATTCACAAAATCCCAAACCTCCTACTGGTGCACAGATAAGTTGTTAAAATTCAGCAATGAGCTCTTGCGTGAGATCATGCCATGGGGTTAGCTGCAGGAGTGTCCTAATAAATGATTAACAATCAGTTCTCTGAAACCATGACAAATTTTTTAAGTTTAATTTGCATGATTAACGTTTTCTTCATCTGCTTCTTAAGTCTAGACAATAAGCAAAACAGTAAATCAAGCCCTGATTTGTAGCTTTTGTCAATTTCCAAGGTGTAAATGATCACACCGGAAAAAATTTGAACACTCAGTTCTTAATGTGTTTTTTTCTTTTCCTATGATATTAACACATTTATTTCACAGAGTTACAGAATTTTGGAGTTGGAAGCAGAGGTATTTAAATATTTAAATATTATATAAATAATGTTTAATATTTTATTTATTATTTAATAATTTGCTTTTAAATTTTATTATTTACTATTTTAATAACAATATTTAATATTATATCATATAAATGATATAAAATGTTTTAAAACTGGCTTTCTGGAAAAAACATACACAGAGCATCCTTTTAGTTTAGTCTAATTTAACACATTCTCCATCACTTTCTTTAGCTTAGACAATCAACAAAACAATCCATCAGGCCCCAATTTGGAGCATTTGATGGTTTTCCAAGCATAAATACTCACATGGAAAGTTTAACAATCAGCTCTCAATTGGTTCTTGTGAGCCGAGCTGGTATTAGTTGACTTCAGAATGTCTCTGGTTAGTGGCAAGAGCAATGGATCAGGGTTCAAATTCTATCTCTGCTATCAACTACCTGTGTGACCATGGTGCCATCCATTTTTTACCTTCTATAGGTTTGCTTCAATTTTGCCCTCTGTGAAGCTGAGTAGGAGCAGATATTCCAGCTCATTATCTGACAGCTAAACCTCTCCGTCCAGGCTGCAGTTGTACATTTCAGTTAGCAGACTACTCCAGATGGATGGTTAACCTCATTGAGGGGCTGGAAAAGGGAAAGCTCATAGTGCCCCCTACTGGCTGTAGTCCAGATTCAGGAACTTTAGAGGGAATGTGAAAAATAGTCAGAAATGATACTAGTAACAGCTGGCCTCACGCAGAAGCAGGGGCAAGGTGTCATCGAGGTAAGACCTTGATTCAGGAGTCCTGGGTTCAGGTGTGGGCTCTGTCACTTATGCTCCACGAGGCTGACCTTGGCAAATTGGGATATTTACGGGTTGTATGTTACCGGTGTTAGGGTGCTGACTCTTTTTCCTCATCATGGTGGAGGGGACAAATAGATAGCCTTGGAAGCAGAAAGACCCAGGTTCAAGTGTTGACTCTGATGTGTACTAGATGTGACATTGAACAAGGGATTTAAGCTCTCAGTGCCCTCAGACAACTCTCTCCTGCATGGGAATATACCAGGGATTCTCTATACTGGTGAAATTGCAGGTCCAAAAAAATTTTTTTTTAAGTGGAGGTTCTTAAAGCCGCACTCTTAAGATAAGGAGAAAAGTAATCTAGCCTGAAGCGTGTTCTCATCAGTTATAATTTACCTCATAAATCTGAAACCCAGTTCCCATTGAGAGACACAAATAAATAGGGTCCTGACCCAAGATCTCTGCTCTCCAGGAACCCAGAGGTGAAACACTGAGTGCTGGGCCCCTTACCGGAGGGGCCAGCTTCTGTGGGAGCAGCCCTGACTCATACAAACTGCCTTGAGGGGTAGGATTCCCAGGGTTGCTGGCAAGGAAATCACTCTCTCAGTCCTACAAACATTCCTCTTGAGGAAGTCATCATGTTCTCTCAATATTCCCTTAAGTGGAGTGAACAGAGGACAAGTGGCCAGGTCAGATTGCAGAAACACAGAACATGAGAGTTGGCAGGGCCTCAGGAACTAACCCATATTGTGCTCTCCCTCCTCAGATCTGTAACCTGGCTTCTTCAGATTTCAGCTAAAATCCTACCTTCTACAGGAAGTCTTTCCCAATCCCCCTTAATGCTACTGCCATCCCTCTGTGGGTTAGTTTCTATTTATCCTGTATGTAGCTTGTTTGTCTGTGGTTGTTCTCATGTTGTCCCTCCCCCCAATTGGATTGTAAGCTCCTTGAGGGCAGGGACTCTTTTACCTCTTTTTTTTTTTTTGAAGGGAGTGTTTATTTTATTCTTTTACCTCTTTTTTATATCCCCAGCACTTAGCACAGTACCTGGCATGTAGTAGGCACTTAATAAATGTTTATTAACTGACTGATTTTTAGATTGTGAGCCCTTGAGAGTAGGACTGTCTTTGCCTTTATTTGTATCCCCAGCACTTAGCACAGTGCCTGGTACATAGTAAGCACTCAATACATGTTTAATGACTGACTGACTGACTGAGTAGTCAAATTACTAGTCCTGAGTCTTTGCCACAGCTACCCTTCGGAGGCTGATGGTAGAAGAGAAAAATTGGGCAGGTGGGTGGTGCAGTGGCGGGCCTGGAGTCAGAAAGACTCATCTTCCTGAATTCCTATCTGGTCTCAGACTCATACTAGCTATATGACCTTAGGCAAGTCACCTAACCCTTTCTGCCTCAATTTCCTCATCTGTAAAATGAGCTGAAAAAGGAAATTGCAATGGGGCAGCTAGGTGGCTCGGTGGATAGAGCACCGGCCCTGGAGTCAGAAGGACCTGAGCTCAAATCCGGCCTCAGACCAAACACTTGACACTTACTAGCTGTGTGACTCTGGGCAAGTCATTTAACCCCCATTGCCTAAAAAAAGGGGAATAGCAAACCACTCCGGCGTCTTTGCCAAGAAAATTCCAAACGGGGTCACAAAGAGTCAGACACAACTGAAAATGACTCAAAACAACAAAGGAGAGAGCACCATCCCCAGCTGGAGAATCCTGCTCTCTGAATGACTCCCTCTGGTTCTCTGCCCTGAGTTTGTGCACTCCTGCTCCCACTGTCCTGATTTAGGCTCATGTGGTTATGGAGATCACAGGCTCTGCAACAGAAATTATCTAGTAAAACCTCCTCATTTTATGGTAAGAGAAAGTGATGTTTGGTGGGGGGAGGGGCATAACTTGTTAGTAAATTAGATGAAGTACATCATTGACAGAGCCAGGATTTGCCCTGATGCCTCCTAGCACCCAGTACAATATGCTTTTTGCTGTATCAGAATGCCTCTGAGAGTGAGGGGCATGTGAATGTGAGTGGGCATCACTGGTTACCCTGTACACCGGTGATGCAGTGAGCTCTCTTGGAGAATGGCATTTCATCATCAGAAGCAGCTTCTCTATTGTTATGGTTATAAAAAGCATTATCTTGGCCATTACATCAAGATTATGCTTTATTAACCCAAGAGTGAAATAACCTTCTTGGTCCCTGCATTCAATACCAAATGAAAATACTGTCAACAATGGAATGGAAGGCATTTTTTCAGCATTAACTCTTCTTGGAGCATGGCAATTGTCTTCATATTTCACTAACTTTCCCTTCTATTTTTATTCTATTAGATGTGATAAAAACATGCTTTTCCTTGGCATTTAAGGACTCAAAGTGACTCAGAGACATCCAAAGTGAAGGAAGAGAAAAAAAGAAGAAAGGATCTTTCTCAGGACCAGCTGTCCAGCTGGCACAGAACAGGAAGGAGCCTTCCTTCTTAAAAGACAGAGTCATCAAATTACAGAATCTCAGAGTTGGTTCTAAAACCTGAAAGGTTTTAGAATCATTTTGCTATTTAGTCATGTCAGTTGTGTCTGACTCTTTGTGACCCTGTGGACCATGACATTTTCTTGACAAAGATATTGGAGTGGTTTGTCATTTCTTTCTCCGATGGATTAAGGCAAACAGAGATTAAATGATTTACCCAGGGTCACACAGCTAGTAAGTGTGTGAAGCAGATTTTAACTCAGGTTTTCCTGATTCCAGGCCCAGTGCTCTATTCATTAAGTCACCTAGCTGCCTCCTAGGTAAACAGGGTTAAGTGACTTGTCCAGGGTCACATAGCTAGAAAGTGTCTGAGATTAGATTTGGACTCAGGAAAATGAGTCTTTCTGACTCTAGGCCTGGCACTCTATCCATTGAGTCACTTGGCTGCTATACACACACACACACACACACACACACACATACACACACACACATACATATATATGTGGGGTGCATACATATATATAAACATATATGCATATATAATTGGAGATAATCTTAGAGGGAAAACATTTACATTAAAGGGAGGCAAAAAAAAAAGGCTTCTTGCAGAAGGAAGAATTTTAGTTGAAGCCAGGGAAGCCAAGAAGTGGAGTTGAGGAGGGAATATGAGTGCAAATGCATAGAGTCAGGAGATGAGCATTTTATGAAAGAAACATCAAGGAATCCAGTGTCACTGAATTGTAAAGTCCACAAAGGGATGTAAAGTATAAGACAACTGGAAAAGTAGGAGGGACCCAGGTTATTAAGGGCTTTAAAGCCAAACTTTATTATGTCTTCCCAGAGTCTTTTCCTTCAGCAACCTGAAGTGGCATTGACCTCTTCCACCTTCTCTCTGGAAGCTAGAAGCCAAAAGTGCCCAAAGCAACTTGAGCTTGAAGAGTCTAGAAGGGTAATGGTGCCTGAAGAGTCCAGAAGAGGACTAGAGAAGGTGGAAGTTCTTCCACTCTAACCAACTCCATCTTATCTCTCGCACAGGGCAGGACACTCATCTCCACCAATAAGGAGAGAGTCCCATACCAATGGGCTTTGGGATGGAAATTACATTTTATTGAATTCTGGAGTAGGAAACCATTACAGTTTATTGAATAGGGGTGGGGTTGGGGAGATATGGTCAGATCTGAACACTAAGATTACCTTGATATATGAGTAGATGGGCTGGTGTAGGAAAAGATGAATCAGGAAGACCAACCTTCAGGCTATTGCCACAGTCCAGGTATGAAGCGCTGAGGACCTGAACTAGAATTGTGGTGGAATCATAGGAGAGATTCTCGAGGACCTTATACCATCTCCCTCCAGTGGTGGACCTGCCCACAAGGGGTCAGGCAGTGGTGTTTGCAGCTGGCCCTCTGAGAGAGACAGAGACAAAGAGAAAAAGATAGAGAGAAGCAAAAAAAAAAAAAAAAAAAAGGCAGGAAAAAAACAAAAGGTGGTTTTTGGTGGCCTGCCTGCTTCCTTATTTTCCAGAGCCAGCTATGTGGCTCAGTGGATAGAATGCTGGGCCTAGAGACAGGAAGACCTAAGTTCATATCCAGCCTCAGACATACTAGCAATATGACCCTGGGCAAGTCCCTTCACCTTGTTTGCCTCAGTTTCCCCATCTGTAAAATGAGCTGGAGAAGGAAACAGCAAACCACTCCAGTATCTTTGCCAAGAAAACCCCAAGGATGGTATTGACATGCTATGGTCCACAGGGTCACAAAGAGCTGGACATGACTGAACAACTGAACAACGACATTGGAGAAAGAGATGTTACATACAGATGCAGAATTGACAAGATTTAGCAACAGATACATGGGGGATGAAGGAGAGTGAAGAGCTAAGGCTGACAGCTATGTGTCAATCCAGGGTGGCTAAGAGGTTGGGGGTGCTCTTGACAGTAACAGCTAGAAGGGAGGGTTTGAGAGGAAAGATAATGAGTTCACTTTTGGACATGTTGAGTTGAAAATGTCTAAGTAATCCGGTTGGAGATGGAGATTTGAGACGGGAGGTCAAGAGAGGGGTTAGAGCTAAATAAATAAATCTGAGAATCATCATTACAAGGAGTTCAGCAGAAAACTAAACCTCAGGGGATCTTGGTGACCCCGTGAAAAGGAGAAAAGAACTTTTAGCAAAGGGACTTCCAGGACCTGTGAATAAGTCTTCTTTTCCCTGGATTCTATATGTATTCGTGAGAGAGTATGACCCCCATTTTGGGGGATGTTTTGTGTCCAGTGTCCTTACTATACCACCCTAGTAAATCAATATTTCTAAAAGCTAAATTTGGCTTTATTTTATTTTGTCTATTTAATAATATAATGTATTATTATTTATTTGCTATATTATTTTTTATTATATTATTTGGCTTTATTTTATGTCTATTTGTATTATATCAAATTTATATCAATATGTAATCAATGAAGGAAGCACAGTAGTAAGATCACAGATATTCTAGAGATTTCTCCCAACCCCTCATGGTGACCCCTAGAACCTTGACGGGAGAAGTTGCCAGGTGCCTTCTATGGATCTGACTTGCCAGGGTGAAGAGAGCATAGGATAGTAACCTCAGAGCGTGTCTTCTACATAGTTGTTAAGACAAATTCTGAATGTCTGAAACTATTGCTCATTGTTCTGAACCTAAGGCCAAACAGACCAAATCTAATCCCTCTTCCTTTCAGTTTTCATTAAGAAAGTGCTGGGCAGTGTGATCTTTAATACGTATCTGTTTAAAAAAAGAATTAGAGACTACGAATATTTGGAGATAAAATCACTGAACATTAGAGTTGGAAGGAACCTTAGAGTGTGCCTTATCTAGACCCTTCATACAACCAGCTAACTCCTGGGGGAAAAAAGATATCATATCTTATCAGCTAATCGTTATCTTTTTATATAATCATTTCACAGTTCCAGAGCACTTTGCTATCCATCATCTCCTTTGACCCTCATAACAATCCTGTTTAGCAGGTAATACCAGGATTATTATTCCTATTTCACATGTGAGGAAACTGAAGTTCATAGTTAGGAAGTGATTTCTAAAAGGTGATATATCTGGTAAATGGTGAAACTGAAACTCACACCCAGATCGTCTGATGTCAGATAGAATTAAGGCTGAACAGAATAAAGATCTGAAGAAAGATGGCAAGGTATAATGGGAAAAGAACAGAAAGAGGGACTGAGACCTGGGTTCTAATGCTGATTCTACCCCTAATTATGTGACTTTGGGCAAGTCACTTCACTTGAGCCTTGGTTTCCCTATCTTTAAGATGGGGGAGGGGGGTGGTTAAGCAGAGATGAGTCATGATTTTAGAAGACTGATGGTAGAGCACGCTTCTCACTTCTTGGCAGACAGGAAATGGATCATAGCAGCTAGGTGGCACAGTGGATAGAGTCAGAAAAACTCATTCTCCTAAGTTCAAATTTGGCCTCAGACACTTACTAGCTACGTGACTCTAGGCAAGTCACTTAACCCTGTTTGCCTCAATTTCCTCATCTGTAAAATGAATTGGAGAAGGAAATAGCAAACCATTCCAGTATCTTTCCCAAGAAAATCCCAAATGGAGTCACAAAGAGTTGCACACAACTGAAAAACAACTGAATGACAACAGTGGACTAAAGGTACAAAATGAGACAATACTCTACATTTTCATACAAGGTCAATGTGTTGACCCATTTTGCTTGAATATTTTGCTCCAAGAGATTTTTTTTTCCTTGGGGGAATGAGTTATTGGGAAATAAGAAAGATGAAAAAAAGAAAGAAAAAGAGCATCAATGAAACAAAGAAATACACAGAAGAAAAAAATTCGAAAGGAGACACAAACAGGACAATTTCATTAATTCTGTTAAATTTAATATACATTAAAAATGAATTATGTAACAGAAGATTAGTTTCATACACAATCTTTTTTTTTGTTCTTCACTTATCAGAATGTGGTTGTTGATTATGTCTATAATAAAGAAAATTAAAGAACAAAATAAAAAAGTTGAACTAATTATCTTCTGATAGCTTTCTAGACCTAGTGTCTGTGTTCTGCGTCTTACTATCCTGTGTTCTAAGGTTCCTTTAAAGTCTAACAGTCTATGTTTGGGGATCCTTTCCCGTCCCAATGCCTTGAGTCTATGAGAGAGTCCAAAGGCTAAGGAGCAAGGTCTGACAGAGAAAGAAGGAAGAAATCCTGATGATGGGAACCCTGCATTCTGGCCCCAGGAGCATGGAGCAGGGAGTGAGAGGAAAACATTAGTAAGGGGAAAGGTAGCTAAATACAGGACGATCACTGACTGCTTCAGTCAGATGGGGAATTCAATAGCGCCCTGAGAATCTGAAGAAGGGCTCAGAGTGCCCTCTAGTGGCGTTATTGATAGCACAACACCAAGAGAAGAAAGTCCTGAATAGGTTGGATTTCATGGAAAGCAAGTATTATATCATCCATAGTAGGGAAGAGTATAGAATTTGCTATCTTTCACTTCTGTGTAACCATGCAAAGCATCTGTTTGGTGACTTTCAGTGATCATAACTAACTACTTTACAAAGAAACCCATTCCACCTTGGGACAGCTTTTAAGACATTTTCCTTTCTATTCATTCAAAATGTGAATGTCTATACCTCCCACTTATTGCTTCTAATTCTATCATTATTATTGTTGTTGTTCAGTCGTGTATGACTCTTCTGATCTCATTTGGGGTTCTCTTGGCAGAGACATTGGAGTGGTTTGCTATTTCCTTCTCCAGCTCATTTTATAGATGAGGAAACTGAGGCAAACAGGGTTAAGTGACTTGCCCAGGATCACACAGCTATTAAGTGTCTTAAGGTTGCATTTTAATTCATGAATCAAAGGAGTCTTCCTGATTCCAAGCCCAGTGCCCTAGCCATTAGGCCATCAAGCTGCCCCCTAATTTTATCACTTCTATCTTCTAGTTCTGGACCCTATGCCTAGAATGTACTTCCTGCTCATCTCCATTTTTTTTATATCCTTTTCCTTTGACAGCAAACTTAGCTACTTCTTCCCTGAGCCTCCTCGGATTGCCCCAGATTTTCTTGTAGTACTCTGCCTGGACTTCTCCTTTAGCCCTATCACATTCTACCTTATTTGTTGTTATTTGCATATGCCTTACAGTGCTTGCATGTAGTAAATCCTTAATAAATGCTTTTTCACTCATTTATTTGTATCCTCCTTTTTAAATTGTAAGTGTGGAAGGACCATTTCATTTTTCATCTTGGTATTACTCCCATAGCACCCAACACATGGCAGGTGCTTAATAGTTATTTGCTTAATTATAGTGAATTATTGCAGTTAGAATCAAGGGCTTTTCCAGAAGACGCAGGGTGGCCCATTGGTGTTGTTAGCCTGGCCAGGAGATTTTTCTTTGAGTTCCCGCATTGGCTGGTAAGTAAACAGGGGTAACATTATGAATTTCCTCATGTTCTCTATACCTTAGATTCCACATATATGAGATAGGAATAATGACACCTGTCTTCTCTACCTTGTAGAGTTGTTTTGAGGATCAAATAACAAATAAGGAAGTACTTTGAAAAGTGAAGAATGTTGGATGGGGAATGGTTGACGAAATCATTATACATGAATAGGATAGTATGTTACAGCATCATAAGGAATGACGTGTGTGATGCACTCAGAGAAGAGTGGGAAGACATGAAATGATGTCAAGTGTAGTAGTAAGCAGAACCAAGTAAAGAATACATGTATTAACTATAATAATGCAAACAGAAAGATAAAAATGAAATAGAACATTACATAATTATAATGACCAAGTTTAGCCTTGGAGAAGAGTTCAGAAAATGAGTCTCCTATTCTTTGCAGAAATGGCAGTTCTTCCCTTCGAAGAATCCACAGTCATATGTTGTGGGTATGACATATAGGTAAATAAGTGCAGCATGGATTAAATTTTTCTGTCAGTACCTGGAGTGCTTGGCTGTCATATTCTACCCAGGAGGTCAAGAAATATCCCAGGTTACCTGAATAACCCCATGTAGCTGATCCCAAAGGATAACGTGTAGGTAATGGTGGTCAGATAGTAGCCATTAGAAAGTCTCAACAAAAAGAATGAAAATGGGTACCATGAATAAACTGAGATTGTAAATTCATGATGAGTTGACTGGGATTGACTTTGGCATAGATCCCTGAACATGGAGAGAGTGGGTAGTGGAACACACATGGAGAGAGTTTGAGGGTTGAGTCCTAATGCTGGACACCCCTCCCCCTCCCACCCCCAACACCGAACAATCTCAGAATGTTCATGGGCTAGGATGGGGATTTGTATGTTGTTCCATAATCTTCAAAGGGAATAGACAGTGTCCAAAGGTACCTAATCAACCCAAAGATTGGAGAATAGTTGAGGTCAGGGGGTGGAATCTACTCTAACATGAGAAATGGAAGAAACCTGTAAGAAAGAAACAACTCTAGTTCTGAAGAAGTTTTATTTCATGAGTCATAAACACTGTTCACCTCTTGATAACTGAACATTTTAAAAATTGTCCTGGAAAATCATCCCCTCTGAGACAGAAGATCTAGAGAGCCTCTAGTAATATTATGATATCAGGGGGTGGCACAGTGGATAGAATGCCAATCCTGGAGTCAGAAAGATTTGAGTTCAAATCCAGCCTTAGACACATATTAACTGCTACCTTGAGCAAGTCACTTAACTTCTGTTTGCCTCAGTTTCCTCATACATAAAATGAGGATAATAATAGAACCTACCACCCATTTATCATATTTTTTCATGCAGAGATGATGCTTCCTGGCTATACCCCAGATAGGTCAAAGATTGGGGGAAAAGGGGTCTTACATTCACTAAAATGTTTATAGCATCATTTTTAGGTAGGAAAGAACTGGAAAGAAAGTAGATATCCAGTGATTACAGACTGGATAAGCAAATTGTAGCATGTAGATATAATGAAATATTATTTCCCTGTAAAGTACTGATGAATATAAAGAATACAGAGAAACATGGGAAGACATATAGAATCTGATGCAGAGCGAAATAGACAAAACCAAGAAATCAATCCATGCAATCCCTACAACAATGTCAGTGGAAACAACCACAGTAAAATGAAACAGAATGCTGGGCAATTGTAACAACTAAGCTTGCCCACGAAAAAAGAAATGAGAAAAAAAAAAAACATCTCCCTCCTTTCTTTGCCAAGGTGGAGAACTATGATTGTGGGATTTCGCATATACTGTTAGATTCAGCTCATGTGTTGGTGATTTTTGTTGAACTAACTTTTCTCTCTTTTTTAAAAATGAGAGATGACTCTATGTAGGAGTGAAAAAAGGGATATGTTTGGAAATAAAAGTGGTGTAAAAACAAAAGATATTAAACATTTAAAAACAATCATTTATTTGGTGTCTACAAGGTGCTAGGCACGGGAGTACTAATACAAAAGGAAGACAGTTTCTGCCTTCAAAGAGCTTACATCCTAGGGTAGGTTACGATGTATATGGGAGAGTGGTGGCAAGGGCAGGTAGTTTTTGGTCTAGGTAGTAGTCACAGGGACTGAGGGTGGACCTGTAGAATAATAGCTTGCCACGTCCTTTCCTTTAGTCACAGTAATATTGATCTACCTATCGTTTCCAGAACAAGAACAAAAGGTGAAAGGAGGGGGAAGGGTCAAGGCAAAGGTTATATATACAGATGGCATGAAGCTTACATTGGATAGCCCTCGGTGTCTTGGTGGATGACTGCGTGAGATTAGAAGAATGATCTGCAATTGGTAAGATAAAAGAATTAGATGAATTTTCATTCAGTCACTCACCAATCAGGGCAACTTAATCCCAGTGCAGATACCCAAAACTGAATAGAGTATCACCTGTGGTAGTGATACAAAAGAATACTAGGAAAATTGGAATTCTTATCAATTAATTAACACTAAATAAAAGAAGAAATGTATATGAATAAAACATGCCATGAATTCAGAATGCCTTAGACTACCATCTGGACCAGGGATGGGGAACCTGCGGCCTCGAGGCCACACATGGCCCTCTTGGTGCTCAAGTGAGGCCCTTCAACTGAATCTCCTTGGAATACATCCTCACTTGAGGACCTAGAGGGCCATGTGTGGCCTCAAGACCGCAGGTTCTCTCCCCCCGTTCTGGACAGTGAATGGTTTGCTATATTAGACCTACACAATAAGCTATAACTAAATCTCCACAGCAGAGAAAGATAAGGAGAAAACAGGCTTCATTTATCCAATGGAGATCAGGCAATTTGGACACATACAAGGGATTTCTGGGGCACAAGACTTTTCCAGATGATCTCATTGTGCCTGGAAAGTTCTTGAGAGAACATAAGGCGAAATAGCTATCTCTCTGTTTCCTCAAATTCTCTTGTGTTTGCATAGCGACGCATGCTTTATGTTATCTCCCTCCCCCCAAAAAATATAAGCTCTTCGAGAAGAGGTACTGTTTTGTATGTCTTGTTATCCCCAGCACCTAGGACAGTGCTTTCACAGCGAAGGTATTTAATACGTGTTTATCAGGTTAAACTGAATGCGCAGGTAAAAATCACACTCTCAGTAACAATAAGGAAGGACCTTCAGAGGTCACCTAGTCTCACCTGAACAAAATACTATCTATACCATCCTTGACAAGTGGCCATTTGGCCTCTCCTTGAAAACATCCAATGACTAGGAGCCGACTACAGAAGAGAAGCAGCTATGCATTTGAACTACATGCAGGGAGGACCTGTGACTCCCCATCTGACAAGGAAACTCTGAAGTCCTCTCCTCTGCAATACTAGACTAGGATCAGAGGAAGAAAAGAGGCTTTTCCTCCAGAGAAAGGCTTAATTATGCCACCTTCTGGACACTTCAGAGAATTGTGGAAGAGTTTCTTTGGAGGAATAACAAGAATGATACCAGTTGTGTTGTCTGAGAGTTGTAGAGAGCGTCTGGAAGAAGAAAGATAAAATGCACCTGATAAAAGCAGTCAAAAGTTACAGTCAGTTCCATATATTACAGTACTATTAAAAGTAATGCCTGCCTACGTTTGCATGCCTACAAATGACTGAGGCAAAATCAATCATTCAGGTCTCTGGAGAAGGGTGGGTCATTGGCAGGTATGGACATTATCCATGAACTATAGTAAGAGTTCTTTTTTTTCTTCTCTCTTGGAAATGTGGTTCAAGGGGGGCCGCTAGGTGGCACAGTGGATAGAACATCAGCCCTGAAGTCAGGAGGACCTGAGTTCAAATCTGGCCTCAGACCAAACACTTGACACTTACTAGCTGTGTGACCCTGGGCAAGTCACTTAACCCCTATTGCCTAAAAAAAAAAGAAAAAGAAAAAGAAATGTGGTTCAAGGAATAGAAGGCTGAACTTGAAGTTTGAACCATTACCTATATGACAATAGGCAATTTCCTTTATGTCTTTTGGCCTCAGTTTCCTCAACTATAAACAGAGGAGGTTAGACTAGGTGATGTTTAAACTCACTTCAGTTTCAAATCAATGAACCTAAATAAACTTTTTTCTTTCCTTGAGTTTCATCAACTATTTGTTTCTAAGAGTTGGTGACAACAAAATGACAATTTTATTTCTCTGTGAAGTCTCCAATTCTTCCATTTGAGACAACAAGTCAGAGAACAAATCTCCTAAAGTATATCTGGGCTCTTTATGTCCTGTGCTAATCTCTAATGCAAGAGTTACACAAATATGATGAAAGGAAGAACATTTGAGAGACAAAGATAGGAACAATTTTTAAAAGCACCATAATAAATTTGATGGGTCAGTGGATAGAGCACTGGACCTGGAATCAGGAGGACCTGAATTCAAATCTGGCTTCAGACACTCACTAGCTGTATAACCTTGGGCAAAACTCTGTTTGTCTTAATCCACTGAAGAAGGAAATGGCAAACCACTCTAGTATCTTTGCCAAGACAACCCCAAATGGGATCACGAAGAGTCAGACATGACTGAAATGGCTCAACGACAACAAAAACCAAAGAAATGTGAGGATGAAGAGATCATTTTTAGCTAGATTGGGTCATGCAAGGCTTGGTAGAAGAATTGGCACCTGAAGGAATGGAAGGATTTCATCCACCAGAGATGAAGAGGGTTGTTTTTCAGGTATTGAGGGGGTGGGGGGATAGCCAATTGCTGTTGTTTGTCCTTCTTTCTCAAAGAGGACCATGACATCAGGAAGATGATGCCATGACTTGCAAGTGAACTGGATTTAAGTGAGGGAGGGCTGTGCAAGGTCACCAGACTTACTTTCTCCTCTGGAGCCATCTGGGCCCAGTGGCCAGATATAAATCAGGAAGACTGGAGATGGCAGCCCCTAGGGGTAGTCTATATGAATACATAGAGAGAGGACTGAACAATGAACAATGTTGGCAAACAACTAATAGTCCAGTTTGGGTAAGACACAGAATATATGAAGGGAATTAATGTTTAGTGAGGATGTAAAGACAGGTTGGAGCCAGACTGTAAAAGGCCCTAAATAACAAGGCTTTTCTTCCCTATCCAATATAGGATCCATCAAAGGTTTGTGAAAGCCGGAGTAACATTGTCAGAACTGTACCTTAATCAATTCCGCAAACATTAAGATTATATTTACATTCTAAGGTTCTGTGAAGTGTGTTTGTTCAGTCTCTTTATGAGAACAAGGAGAGTGAGCCCACGACATCCCTAGACCCACCCAGAGGCCAAGGGCTGCCTGCCTCACAAGGAACATTTCTCAGCCTGCCACTAAAAATAGAAACAACTCTGTAGGCACATTACTCATTTTGTGGAAAGACAAGATTTATTCGCAAAAGCCTCTCTCCAGCTCCATGATCTGGAGAATATTTAACATCATCCTGGAGCTATTTACAAAACAAATTGAAATATTTTTGGAGGCTTTTCAAAGGCCTGGAGTTTCCTAGTAAGACCATAGACATTTTTTTTTCCTGCCTTGGGTGAGTTGGAGTCCTCTCTCACTGTCATTAAACGCATGGTAGAATGGAAGAATGTTGGGGTTATGGAAATCATTGCCAGAAACACCCTCTGAGTATCATGACGAGTGTACCTTTCTTTATATTCAATACTCATTCCTACTGATCCTGAGTTAGTGGTTCCAAGTTATAATAGGGAAAGACTCCTGGAGAGAGAAAAAAAAAAGAGCTCTGAGAATTTAGTGGGAAAAGACATTTTGATCTGCATTAAAGACCCATTTGGAAATGAAATGCCAGCATTCAATCATTCTACATCTGCAGTCCCTTCTAGCTCCTCTTTATGCATCATCTTTACCTATTAGAGCATAAGCTCTTTGAGGACAGGGGCTGTCTTGTTTGCTGATATTAAAGTCAAGAAGCCCTGATTTAGAATCAGAAGGTACTTTAGAGCCTATCTTGTCCAACTCACTCCTTTTTCAAATGAGGATATATGGCTCATTTAATACAATTAAATTCACTTGCCCAATGTCATATAGGTACTAAGCAGCAAAGCTAGCATTTGAACCCAGGGCCTCTCTTTCCACATCCAGCCCTCTTTCTACTGGACCGTGTTGCCTCCCATAAGCTAAAGAATAGAGAATTAAGAGACTAAGTCTTTTCCAAAATTCAAAATTGAATTTAGGATTGGGTGGGGGTTTTTTTTGGGGGGGTGCATTTAACGTCTGTAATAAACTGTTACCACAGTTGATCTTCTGGCCCTTCACTGTGCTGTGGACTTTCTAGTCTCAGTGTCAGTTAGGGGAGAGTCAGGAAGAATCAATGTGATTAGCACAGACAAGATGAATCAAGCCCACTTTTCAGGGTGACTTGGAAGGAAGCATACGCCAAACCTTAGGGCAGCCTCTGGGATGGTTCATAAAAGGTTGAAAGATGCCATCTAATAGTGTTAACAGGCAGGCAGTAGGCTGCTTCCTCTCCACCTAGGGACGGTGCTGGGAGGGCTGGGCTAATATGATGCTAATATGTCCACTCAGATTTCTCTTACTGTTGCCTCATATGATCTTTCTAGGAAGAAAATCCTCTGGGACTGATATCTAGTCAGAAAAAATGATCTACCAAGGCTGCTCCAGATGATTGATTTCCTTTCTTTAAAAGTCCCTTATAGGTAGTAGATGACTCAGCAACTACTTTAATCCTCTCTGAATAATTCTAACAAAGCTCTCCTTTTTAGGGTATGACAAGATAAGCCTACCTTGAGGACATCGGATCTTGGCTGTTAATGCTTGTCTTTGAGACAAGGGGAAGGACTAATATCCTCAAGGAAAAAGACTCCCCCACAAACAGAAGGGTATCTTCAAAAATGTGAGAATTCTGGTCTTGGTTAGAGATGGTAGTCATTGGTGCATGGTGGAAAGTGCCCTGGCTCCTGAATTAGAGGACTTAGGTTCATATCCCATTTCTAATATTTACTATCTTAGGCAAGTCACTTAACTTCCCTAGGTCTCAGTTTCCTTATTTGTAAAATCAGGAAGTTGGTGGTCTCTGATGCCCTAACAACTATAGATCTATGCTCCTATGTACTTCTTATGGACCTCCACCCACCACAGCCCAAAGTTATGATCACTTGGGCAATATAAATGATAGTATTTACTGAATCCTGGGATTTCAGAGGCATCTAGTCTAATTTGCTTTTGACCAAGAATCCCCTCTAAAAAATCCCCAACACAATCCCAGTATCTGTAGAGCCTGGCACAGAGTAGGTGCTTAATCTATGCTTGTGGAATTGCATTATGAATTAAAATAGAAAATAATTGAATTTCTGTTGAGTTTCAGACTGCTTTGGGGCAATTATCCTGAGGACAGGAGGAGGAAGAGAGGTTACAGACTGTGAAAGATGGGCTAGCTGAGGAAGGGTAAAATGCTGGTCACCCAAACCTTGAAGATAGGGTGTTAGACATGCCCTATCCATCATGTGGGAATATCTATTATTCTACCTGGAAGACCAATGTACCAGATTGGGAAAAAGGGGGCCGATGAGAGCACAAGATCATGGGATAATAGATTTAGACCTCAAAGGATAGAGTAGCATGTTCAGTATTCTAGAAGTCACCATAAGATCCGAGGATTTAAAGTTGGAAGGAATATTAGGGATCATCTAGTCTAACCTCTTTATCTTACAAATGAGGAAACTGAGGTCCCAAAAGGTTAAATGACTTGTCCAAGGTCACACAGGTAGGAAGTCATAGAACCTAACTTGGAACTGAAGCCAGATGCTAAGCACTAGATTCAGAGCAAAAGGATCCAGATTTTAATACTTATTCTGCCACTAATGAGCTTTGTAATCTTGGACAAGTCATTTCTCTGAGCCTCAGTTTCTTAAACTACAAAATGAAGGAATAGGGATAAAGGACCTCCAAGCTTTGACGTTCTGTCATCGTAAATGTCAGCACCGTAGCCAGGGGTCTCAGAAAAGCTAGAAAAGGTGAGAAGTAAGCCTAAGAGTGAGCAGTAAGCCAATGGAAACTGAAATCTCATTGCACTGTCATTATAAGTGTACTGAGACAGGAAATTTAAGGAAGAGGAAAAGTAGATTATGTTGCCAATAGTTATTGACTGGTCAATAATTTTGTAGCACATTCAGTTGCCTGCAGAGAGAGGTTAATATCAGGTGAGTCTTTGTGTGTCGGGAACATCATGGTTACATCGCTTGAGGCCTCCTGAAGATATGGGCATGCCCCTCTACATGTCTCTACCAGTACACAATCTGTGTGGAAGTAGCCTGAGGAGCTACGTGTGTATATGTGTTTGTGTTTCCCTCCTACTGCCCCTCAATATTTCGTGTTTGGGATATTTGATGTGTCAACTCTGGCTCGATGGGTCAGTCTTCTGGGACATGCAAACCTGTAATAATAAAGACTTTCTGTATCTTTTATATAGCACCTATCTGAGACTATGGTTTTATCAAGCCTGGGGCATGACAGGACGTTAAGGACCCTTACAACTATGACATTCTATCGTTCTAAAGCACATCCTCGTCAACAAAACCTAATCCTTCCCTCACCCCAACAGGTGTCTCATGTTATTGAGGATGGGAAAGCCTCTATAAAGTCATGCAGACAAATAACAGATAAGTAGGTAAAGATGGTAAGTATCAGCTCACTGGTGCTGTCTCCTCCCTCATCCCTAGGGAAACACGTAAAATCTATCAGGATGCTGCTTAGTCACTCTCTAAGGTTGTTGTTGCCATTAGATTAATAATAATTTGATTATGTGTAATAATATTTTATGAATTGTAATCATTAAATATTAACTCTTATTAAATATTTCTGAGAACAGCTCATGTTAGAAAGGGGAGCTAAGCGTGAGCTGTGTAGCAGATTTGGTGGACCTTAGAGGCTAACTAAATCCAGTTCTTCATCACCTTATTTTGTAATTTTTTAAAAATCTAAGCCCTCCCCCAGCACGAAAAGGGAGGAGGGGAAGTGGAATTAGAGTGAGAAAATGAATGGGGTAGAGAGAGAGAGACATAGACAGAGATAAAAAGTATGGGAAAGTTGAGAGAGAGAGAGACAGAGGAATAGAGAAGGGAGAGACCAAAATGGAGATGGAGACAGAAATGGAGATGGAGGTGGAAACAGGCAGACAGAGAGAGAATTGAGGGCAGGGTCTTCAGTATATTTTCTATTGAGTTAGAGGGAAAACAAGAGCATTACTGGTTCCAGTCCACCACAATTCAAAACTAGGAAGGGCACTGCTCCTTCGGAATGTTTTAACCAGCCTAGGAGTTACTATCCAATCCAGATAAAAATCCCATCCAGTCTGCTCTTTAAGAAACTGCTGGGTGGTGTTGGCTGCCTGCGGAAGAATGGCCTTGGTCACGTGCTGGCTGACACATAGTTTCATTGTGAAAGGCCTTCTATGAGACTGACAGCGTCTATTCATAGTCAATCATTCCACCATCTGCCTGAATGGCAGGCAGGCTTCCTTGGGGCAGATCCCCCCTCTCCCTTCTTCACTCACAGGACTCCCTGCTTCGTATATGGTCAAAGTCTAAGCAGCCCACAGTGACAAAAGCAGAGCTGCTGAGGCTGCCAGGTGATTGTTTAAGGGGCAGTTCTGCAGGTTTGGGCTTGAAGGAAGGAGATTGCCCGGGGAGGAAGAGAGAGAATTCTCAGATTAGGATGGAGACAAAAAGGCTGAAGGTGGAACTTTAGAAGCTGTACCCTGAATGTGTCTCTTGCTCACTGGGCAAATTGCCATGACCAATTAAAGATACATTTCCCTTTGTACTACTTGGGAATTGAACAACTGAAACTTATGTTAACCAGCATCAAGAGAATTTCATTGCTGGAAAGCACTTCTGTGTCATCTAGTTCAACACTTACCTGACCATCAATCTGACCCTTGTACAATACCTCCAGTGAATGATCATTTAGCCTCCACTTGAAGACTTTCGGGGCTGGAGAACCCACTAGCTCCCAAGGTGGGGAGGATAGTTAACAACTTAGGCCAATCCATGTGCCATGGTGAGGAGGTGATCACTCTACAGAAATGAGAAAAGAAGCACCCTGCAACTTGCATTGGGCCAGCCTTAGCTACATTGATGAAGAGAAGCCTGGGATGACAAAGTAATGGCCAAACTGAAGGGAGAATTGATTCCCTGGGTGATATACCTGTGAGAAAGGATACAGATCTGCCCAGCTTCATTAAGTTCCCTTAGAAACAAACCTGACTCAGATTCAGTGATTGTTCATACCTCCAGGACTACTTAGTGTGAGAAAGCTTGACTTCAATAATAATTTCAATAAAAATTTACTTTGGGACACTGAGAGAGTATTGCTTCTGGATCCGGAGTTCAAATCCCACCTCCAACCCTAACTACCTGCATATCTTTAGACAAATCACTGAACTTCTCTGGGTCTCCATGTTCTCATTTGTAAACAGAGGGAGCTGAACTAGATGACCCATGACATCTTTTCCAACTCTAAAACCATGATCTCAAGTACTTTCTACATTGAAGGGTATCCCAAAATTCATTGACTGCTTCAGGAGATAGTGAGTTCCCTATATTAGAGTTCTTTAAAACAAGGGCTTGGTAATCATTTGCCAGGAATGTTAAAAAGGTGATTCATGCTTTGGGTAGGGAGAAACCATAAGGGTTAAAGATGAAAGAGGCCTTGGAGATCATTTGGTCTACGTGCCTCATTTTAAAGATGAGAAGACTGAGACTCAGGGAAATTAAATCACTTGCCAAAGGACACACGGGTGAGTTAGTAGCAAAGCATATCCAAGCTCAGGTTCAATGATTGTAAAGCCTTGACCCTTGCCACTCCACTACAGCTGTCTCTGTAGACTAGGCTAGGTGATTTCTGATGCTCCTTCCAATTTGGAGATCTTAAAATTCTATGATTCAAACTCTGTTCAGAGTATTGTTAGGCTCTGGTATCAATACAAAGATTAAATAAGAGGACAGTATCTCCCCCCTCAAGAAACTCCAGGGAAGTAGAACACATGGCCTGAATAACATTATAACATTATGTTGAGTGATTAAGGAAGTGTTATGTGAGGGGGGAGGGGAAGAAAGTCATAGTGACTAATAGATGAGGAAAGGCTTCATGGAAAGCAGGTCAGGTTTAGTTCTGTTGGCTGACAGTTTGGGGGAGAGCCCCACATACCTTGGTGGCCTTCTAGAAAAAGAGAAATGAATTCACAGAAGAAAATCCCAGGAGAAAATCATGATGAAGTGAAACACATAACCTCCCCCAAAACAGAACAGGCAAACCATTGTGAAAGCCCGACTCTAAGCAATTTCTAGGAGCTGTCCAATATCAGGAAGCCCTGTTCTAGGACTTCATCGAATCATATACTGGTAAGAGGTCTCAGAGGACTAGTTTGACTTTCCAACCAGAGCAGGCATCTACTCTACAGAATCCTGACAGACAGGTATGGTAGGAGCAACATGTACTTCGCAGAGGCCAGGCTAGTTTCTCCCTCGAAAAAGGTTTATTCTCAAGATTTAATTGGCCTAGGAGACTAAGATTCAAGTCATTGCTGGTTGCATTAAGTGTAAAAAGTTCAGCTCAGATGAAGCTGCTGTTTCTTAGGTTTGACCCAGCCTTCTGACTAGGTAGTCCATGGTGACAAATTCAGAGGTGAATTAGCTCAAGCTTCACCCTCCTGGGCCCATGCTGGCCCACCTGAACCAATCCTTGCTTACTACCTTTTTTAATGCTATTCTTAAGTGAAATTCCTTTTTTCTAAATATTATTCTATCTACGAGTGTCTCATTTCATTCCAGTCATGAGGCATAACCATTTTGGACCAACCTTAATTAGTTAATCTGAGTTGAGGCCCAGCCCTTTAAATTATATCTTATAGGCAGCAATTTGGCCCAACTGCATGTATGAATAGTTCTGGTTGAGTTTATCAGGTTGGCCTTTCATAAAAGCCACAAGCGTCACTAATTCTTCACTATTCTGAGACCTCTCCCTCTCCTTCTCCTCCCTCCCTCCACCCCATCTTTCCATCTGTCTCTTTCCTTCACTGACTCTCCTCTGCCTCTCTTCTTCTCTCTGTTCTCTCTGTCTTTCTCAGTCTTTCAGTCATTGTCTCCTTCCCTTCTCCTCTACTCTACCCACCCACGCACCTCATTAGCTCCCATGGGTTTAACTATCTTCTCTTTGCAAATAACGCCCAAACTTTTGTATATAGGCCAGGTCTCTCCCCTGAGCTTCAGTCCTACATCACCAATTGACTACTGAAGATTTCAAACTGGATATCCTAGAAACATCTTAAACTCAACATGTCTAAAACTTAAATTTATATCTTTCTTCCTCCCATTTTCCAAACTTCCTTAATTCTGTCAAACGTGCCATGGAATGTCTCAAGTTTGTAACCTTGACATCATCCTGGACTCTTTGCTCTTACCTCGCACATCTATTCAGTAACCAAATCTCGCTGTTCCTACCTTCACAGCACCTTTTGCAGTCAACTACTTTCCACTCAAAAAGGTACTGCCCTCTTCAGCCTTCACCCTAGATGTTTGCAACAGTCCCTTACTTGCTTCTCTGGAGAAGAGAGTGAAGCTGATGACTTTTCACAGCTTTGCCTTACTTAAATCCAATTCACTCACAAGTTAAGATGTCACCCTCCTGATGTCATTGGTCCTCTTCAAGCACAAATAACAAACAACAACAGTCCTATGCGCTGCTGCCAAAATAATTTTCCTCAAGTAGAGATCTGGCCATATAGCTCCGCTACTCAACCAATTTTAGTGACTTCCTATTGCCTCTAGGTTAAAACACAAACTCTTCTGTTTAAATCTTCAAGCCCTACACTTTCCTCATCTGCAAAATGAGAAGGAAATGAGAAACCACTCAGGTATCTTTGCCAAGAAAACTACAAATGGGGTCATGAAGAGTCAGACACAACTGGCCTCCAATGTATCTTTCCAGCCTGACTGGACTTTTACTCCCCATCCCACACTCTGTAGGGGTAGCCAGATGGCACAGTGGTTAGAGTGTTGAGCTTAGAGTCAGAAAAACTCAAATTCCTGAGTTCCAATATGGCCTCAGACATTTACTAGCTGTGTGACCCTGGGCAAATCACTTAACCCTGTTTGCCTCAGTTTCCTCATCTGTAAAATGAGCTAGAGAAGGAAATAGCAAACTACGACAGTATCTTTGCCAAGAAAGTCCCCAATGAAGTCACAAAGAGTCAGACACGAGTGAACTACACTTTGTAATCTAGCCAAACTGGTTTTCTCTCTGTTCCTCACTCTCAACACTCTATCTCCCATCTTGGTACCTTTGCATTAGCAGTTCCCTGTGCCTAAAAAATGCATTCCTTCCTTACCTCCTCCTCACAGCAGCCACATCTTCCTTTAAGGTGAAACTCAGACAACATGTTCTGAATGAAGCCTTTCTGATACCCACCAACTGTGGATGCCCTTCCTCCCAAAATATCTTGTATTTAACTACTTTGTGTACATTTGTGTTGTTGACCCTCTGTGTCAGAGTGCTCTCTCTCTCTCTCTTGCTCTCTCTCTCTCCTCTCTCTCCCTCCCTCCCTCCCTCTTTCCCTCTCTCTCTCCATATATGTGTGTGTGTAAATTTATGTATATATTTATTTATATTTATATGTACTTGTTGTCTACTCCCATTAGAATATAACCTTGTGAGCAGGTATTGTTTCATTCTTTGTGCTTGTGTCCCCAGCACCTAGTATAGTGTGTGGCACATAGTAGGTGCTTAGTAAATATTTGTTGATGATCTAAATGATTTACTTTGGTGAAGATTTTCAGTGGAGTACATTACTAAGTACCATACTTCTACAAAGCCTATGTTTACATATCATAGGAGTGTTAGAAAGAGTGTTAGCATGGTATTTCAAAGATCTGGGTTTTGGTTGCATTTTTATAATTTACTAGCTCTATGAGATTGCTTTCCTTTTCTGGGTCTTAGCTTATTCCTCTGTAAAATAGGCATGTTATAGTAAATAATATTTAAAGTTCCCTCCAAATATGATGGGATTTTGTTGTTGTTCTGAGGTACCTCTTTCTAGTTCTAACAATCTGTGTTCTAAGGTTCCTTCCCATTCTAACAGTCTCTGTCCTAAGGTTTTCCTTACTTTCTTCAAGACTCAGCTCAAATCCTATCTACTCCAGGAGGCCTTTCTAGATACCCCTCAGATGCTAATGTTTTTCTCTTTCAGACTGCCTTCTATCTATTCTTATATCTTATATCTCTTATCTACCTAATTGTTGTATGGGGAAGGTAGGTAGTGCAATGGATAGAGTGCTGGGTCTGCAGTCAGGAAGACCCATCTTCCTGTGTTCCAATATGACCTCAGATACTTACTAATGATGTGACCCTGGGCAAGTCACTTAACCCTGTTTGCCTCAGTTTCCTCACTTGCAAAACGAGAAGGAAATGACAAACCACTCAGGTATCTTTGCCAAGAAAACCACAAATGGGGTCACGAAGAGTCAGATACAACTGAACAACAATTGTTGTATGTTGTCCCCCCCCAATAAGAATGCAAGTGCCTATAGGGCAGGGACTGTTTTTGCCTTTCTTTGCCTTTCTAGTACACAGCACTTCCGGCATGAAGCAAGCTCCTAATAAATGCTTATCAATCAACTGCCTGGTGGACTAAGGTTCTTCAAGCTCCATAATTTAGGTACGAATTGTATTTGTTCTTCCTCGGAAGCAGGGAAAGCTCAGAGCACCTTTTGTACCTGTTTGTTTTGGGTTTTAAACTCTTTACATGCCCCCTCATTCTAAGGGACAAACCCATCAAGGGCAGACCTGTTATTATGGATTTTCCCAGAGAGAGCTGTCAGAGGCTGAGCTGTCCTGTGCTGAGTGGTCCCCCAGCTGGTCCCTGTCTGCATGCTGGGAAATCATGCGGAGACAAGTTTTCAGTGGCTGTCCGGGTTTGACATGCTCACAGTAGAAAATGATATATCATTCCTGGGGCCTTTCCTCTTAGACCACTTCCCAGTGCCCTGGAGCACTGGAGGAGGACAGGCGAAGGCCCTATTGTTAATGCTCCCTTTCACATGTACATAGGGATGAACATGGTTCGAGCAGAGAGAGACAAAGGCCCCCAGGGGCAGCACAACCTGGCCCTGACCTTGAAGAGGGTTGGAGGTAGGGGAAGGAGGGGTTAAGCTGTAAACTTCCTCCTATTCGTTTTCGTTTTCTCTGGAATCCCTCCTGTAGTTGCCAAGCTCCGGCAGCCAGGGAAAGAAAAGAAAGTAGAGAGGACGACAAGGAAAAGAGGGTGGGAGGGAGAGTGGAAAAGGGAAGGAAGGAGACAGAAAATATAAGAGAGGAACTGGAGAGCCGCTTCACCAGGAGATATTTGCCTGAGGGATCAACTGATACTACTCAGAGTTTGGAGACGTGGTTTCTCTCTTCTCCTCTGTGTGCTATTTATCCACACATCTCTAGGACAATCTTTTGGGGGTTTTATTGTTGTTGTTGTTGTCCAGTTGTGTCCTACTTTTCATGACCCCTTTTGGGGTTTTCTTGGCAAAGATATTGGAGTGGTTTGCCATTTCCTTCTCCAACTCGTTTTACAGAGGAGGAAACTGAGGCAAACAGGGTTAAGTGACTTTCCCAGGGTCACACAGCTAATGTCTGAGGCTGAATTTAAATTCAGGAAGATGAGTCTTCCTGACTCCAGGGCTGGCACTCTATCCACTGTACCACTTCATCCTTGCCTCAAACACTGGTATTGATTAATTTTTTTAAAAAAAATAAAGATAGTAACAAATTGCCCTATTTGTGTCCCCTTCTGAACCTTACTTTCCTTCTGTCTCACACTTTTAAAAATGTCTGTCACTATGACTCAGGACAAGTCACTTATTCTCTCAGCTCTAGGCCAATCTAGAACCATTACATACCTTCATTGGTAGAGGAGCAGGAGTGGGAAACCTTTGGCCTCAAGGCCACATGTAGCCCTCTAGGTGCTCTTCATCAAAGAGCCACACTTGAGGATCTAGAGGGCCACATGTGGCCTCAAGGCTGTAAGTTCCCCACCCCTGGTAAAGGGTGTTGAAACCTCTCCTGATGGAGACTCCCTACCCTAGACTGCCGTTTCAGGAGGGGCCCTAGTCATTCTACTCACTGTCTGGTCTTCTTCACCCCTCACCAGCCACCTTCCCACACTGGGGAAATTTCTGTCCTTGGGCCTCACTTTCTTGATAGGTGATTCTCTGGTCTAGTTTGCCATTTCAGGAACAGCCCTAACCATGCTCAAATCAATTTCCAGATTTTTCCACCTCCTTGCCAACTGCCTTGCTTTTAATGAGTACCTTTTCCACTCCCATTGTTTTCCAGTTGGTGTAGTATTACTCCTTTAGAATATAAACTCTGATTGGAGGAACTCTCTCATTTACTTGTATTTGTACCCTTAAAGCTTAGCATAGTACTTGGCACATAGCAAGCATTTAATATGTTTTATCTATCTATCTATCTGTCTGTCTGTCTGTCTGTCTGTCTTCTTACCAATCTATCTAGGAATTCCTTATACCAATGAAATCACAAGTACATTCTCTAGCCCTGTACCTTCATAGAGTCATGTTCAGCCTTTTCAGTCATGTTTGACTCGTCATGACTCCGTTTTGGGGTTTTCTTGGCAAAGACACTAGAGTAGTTTCTCATATCCTTCTCCAGCTCATTTTTGCAGATGAGAAACTGAGGTTAACTGAGTTAAGTGACTTGCTCAGGGTCACACAGGTAGTAAGTGTCTAAAGCTAGATTTGAATTCAGGAAGATGATTCTTCCTGATTCTAAGCCCAGTGTTCTATTTACTGCACCACCCTGCTGCCTCCAGGTCAAAGAATTATAGCATCTCAAAATTGGAAGGGACCTCAAAGGTCCTCTAGTCCCACCACTGCATGAGAAAGAATCCTTTCTACAATATCCCCAACAAGAGGATATCCCCTCTTGAAGACCTTCAGCAAGAGGGAGCCCACTGTTTCCCAAGGCAGCCTATTCCACTTTTGAATAACTCTAAATGTTAGGAAGCTTTTGGTTTGTTTTTTTTTTTTCAACCTGGTATAGAAATTGACCTCTGCAATTTTCACCCACCACTCCAAGTCATTTAAATGCTTCCTGGATTGGCAGAAAATCTATGGTGTTGCTATTATTAATGTTATCCTTTAAAAGGTAGTTTATTCTTATAGTATTTTGCCACGATGGAGGCTAAAAGTATGGCATTCCCTGATTTTGATTAACCATCCAACTGATCACTTGAATAAGTGATATGAGATGTTGAACTCTCTGACATGTCCACACCTGTATACAGGTAATGAGAACATAATTCTAATCCTCTTAACCGTCATCATGATCCTTCCTGAACCTTCTGGATACCTTCTATTACTTTATGAGCATTAGGGGACAGATCCTCAGTTTTCTGTTCACTCTCTCACCCCTTGTCCAAAAGGGGACAGATTTCAGGCTACCTATCACCTTCTGAACCTTCTTGTCCACTAGGTGGCATCTCTGGCTTCTATTTCATTCCTTGGACACCTTGTCCTCCACCTGTCCAATAATTCCTACGTATAAGGAAGTATATGGACCAGTAGAGAAAGAGATATTAGTGTGCTTTGATTTTATTAGAAGGTTATTCTATAACTATGAGAGAAAAGACTACTCAGAAGTCCTTCTCCAATGTCTCATCATGATGAGGAGGTGGTCTTTGGATCTCAAAGCTTATTCCAGTTGATTCCAAACTCCAACATGCCCTAACAAATTGGAAAGACTTCAAGAATAGGTCCACTGATGAATTTTATGCCTAATATCTAAAGACCAGCCTAGTGAAGGTTAGTGTTCATCACTAGGTTGACTACTAAGTGATGAATTTTCGATTAACAGAAACTCAAAATTCACATACTAAGTCATAAAGAGACTGGGACTCACATTTTAGAAGGAGCACTCACTAACTACATCATAGAACTTTCCATTATTTAAAGGAAATGTTAGAGAAAGGACTAGAGAAAGGACATTGTCTTCCCCGAGGTATGATAAAGTAGATGAAGTGGCATACCATAAAGCACTTAATTAAAGTATATGGGTTTGAAGGTCAAAAAGGTTGAAATATTATGTTATAATCAATCAATATTAAGTACCTACTATGTGCCAATCAGTATACTAAGGGTTAGGGACACAAATTCAATGAATGAAGTAATCCCTTTTCTCAATGATTTACCTCACGGGGTGAATCAATTCACACTTTACGTGGGGATTAGATTAGGTGACCACTAAGATCCCTTCCATCTCTGCAATGCTATACTGGGTCATTAGACTATACAGTGACACATGACTGCAGGTGGGATAGAATCCAAGTCTCCTAACTGTTAGTATATTCAATGATTTATTCAACAATTCATTAATTCATTCTTTCAAATACTTATTAAGCCTCCACTATGCCCAAGGTACTATGCTATGTTTATTCCAAACCTTTTCTTCTCTTCCCAAGCCACCCATGTCATGCTCTTCTGCCCATACCCATCCACCTCCAGATCAAATGAAATATTTGTAGAAGGTGGTTAGCAAACAAGCTGTGGTATATGATTGTAATGGAATATTATTGTGCTATAAGAAATGACAAGCAGGATGATTTCAGAAAAACCTGGAAAGACTTACATGAACTGATGCAAAGTGAAGTGAACAGAACCAGGAGAACATAACACACAGTAACAGCATTATTGTTCAATGGAGAAATGTGAATGACTTAGCTATTCTCAGCAACACAATTCTCCAAGACAATCCCAAAGGACTAATGATGAAGCAGATTATCTGCCTCCAGAGAAAGAACTAATATTATTTGAATACAGGCTGAAGCACTCTATTTTTCACTCTTTTTCTTTCATTCTTTTTCTTTTATTTGAGTCTTGTATAAAATGACTAATACGGAAATGTTTTACATGATTGCACATGTATAACTATATATGCTTGCTTACCAATTCAGGGAGGGGGGAGGAGAAGGAGGAAGAGATAGAATTTGGAACTCAAAACTTTTAAAAATGTTTAAAAATTGTTTTAACATGTAATTGGAGGAAAAATAATATATATATATACATATACATGTGTGTGTATGGTGTATATTGATTAGCAACCTATGGTCATCTATAAAGCTGAACACAGATCTTCTTTCAAACTACTTTGTTAGTTTCTTGAGGATAGTACAATGTCATTTCTCTCAAAGGAATTCAATTCACTAAATTGAATTATTAATAATAATGAACTCAGTTTCAAATAAATAATTAATGTAAATCATACATGGACAATTAAATGTTATTCTCTATTCCTGTCTCCTTAGCAAAAATAAAATTTTCCACAATTGAAAAAGATAGTTAGCATGGTGCCTGGCACACAGTAGGTGCTTTATAAAAGCTTATACCCTTCCATTTCCCTTCCAGTAGAGGACCTTACTTCATACTTCACTGAAAAATTGAGGCTATACATCATGAGTTCCTTCCCCTCAATTCCACACTTTGGATCACCATGACATCACTTTTCTAATCTCTTCTCCATTGGTTCAGTCTTGGAGGAGGAGATAGTCCTTCTTGTCAACACCACCCCTATTACTTGCTCCCTTAATCTTATCCTCTCTCATCTCCTCCAGGCCAGAGAAGGCTTACTTTTCTTTCTCTTTTAAAAATTTAATATTTTCTCCAATTACATGTAAAAACAAATTTAACATTCATTTTAAATTCTCTCTCTCCCTCCCCTTTACCCTCCCATTGAGAAGGCAAGTAATTTGACATAAGTTATACATGTGTAGTCATGCAAAACAATTTCCACATAAGTCATGCTGTGAAAGAAAACACAAGACAAAAAATACAAGAAAAATAAAGAAAGTAAAGAAAAAATACTCTTAAATCTGCATTTAGACTCCAATAGTTCTTTGGTCATACACAGAACCTTTCACCATAAGTCCTTCAAAATTGTCTTGGATCATTGTATTGCTGAGAATAGCTAAGTTATTCACAGCAGTTCATCATACAATATTGCTGTTCCTGTGTACAATATTTTCCTGGTGCTGTTCATTTCACTTTGCATCAGTTCATGTAAGTCTTTCTAGGTTTTTATGAGAGCATCCTTGCTTTCTTATAGCAAAATAGTATTCCATCATAATCAAATGCAACAACTTGTTCAAGGCTTACTTTTCTTTAAACAAATACAGCATGTTAGCAATTAGGTGCCTGGTTATGCAATCATGATTTATAATCTGCAGACAGTTGCTAGCAACCCAGTACCACTTACCATTTAATGTACTATATTTCTTTTTCCCTCTCCCTTCTCTGACTTTCCCCTCATTTCCACTTCTAATACTACTCTCTTGCTCACTTCCTTGTGAAGACTCCTTGGCATTGTGGAAGGAGAGAGGAAGGAGTTAGTGGAAGGGAAAGCAGGGGAATGAAAAGATTTAGAAGCAGAAGGGCATTTGGAGGTCATTTTGCCCCAACCTCCCTCATTACAGATGAGGAAAGAGCATCTTAGGAGGGGAGAAGACTTATGAAGGTCACAGAGATTGTTAATGAGAGAGCCAAGATTTCATCCTCATTCCTCTAACTCCAAATCTAATTCTTTTTCCACTACTTTGCACTGGGAGAAAGGATGGGAGAACATTTGTCTATTTCCCTTTAGAAACTCAAAGAAACCATGAGCCAAAAAAATTGGAATGACCACCCTCATTTGCTAACTTAGCTTTCCACTAGAATTAACAGCAGGGAGCACGTTTTCCTGATCTATCCATTCTATGCGATAAGCACGAATGTACAACATAAATTAAGAATGCGCACCATAAATTAAGTACAAAACATGTACAGTACAAAGAACTATCTGGTGGAGAGAGCCCTACCTACTAAAGGGATCATTGTTGTTATTGTTGTTCCTCCTTTGTTCTCAAAGAGGACTATGACATCAGAGAGGTGATGCCATGACATGCAAGTGAATTGGATTTAAGTGAGGGAGGACTGTGCAAAGTCACCAGCCTCACTATCTCCTCCAGAGGCATCTGGGTCCAGTGGCAAGATACAGATCAGGACGACTAGAAATGGCCCTGGATACAATGGGAGACCTTGGCCTTTTTAAGCTAAGGTCTTTAACAGGTCTCAATTTGACTGAGGCAACGCCCATATGTGATTAAGTAGGTAAGAAATGAGATAGAGAATGGCCTCTTTTACCTAGTCAAAAAACAAAACAAAATAAAAAGCTCCCTACCCAAAGTGTGAAACTTGATGGCATCACCCCCCTGATGTCATGGTCCTCTTCGAGAACAAAGGAAAAACAAAGGGATCGTAATAGGCCTGAAGGAACCTAGGGATTCTATGTGGTGAAAGTGAGGAGGGAGTACTTTCCAGGAACGGGGGATGGCTTGTCCCAAGGCACAGAAATGGAGGATGGAATGTTATGTACTGGGAAAAGCAAGAAGGACAATTTGACTATACAGGAGAGTCAAAAAAAAAAGGGGGAGTAGTATATAAGGCAGCTAGGTGGCAGAATGGATAGCGCACCAGGCCTGGAGTCAGGAAGACTCATCTTCTTGAGTTCAAATCCAGTCTCAGACACTTACTAGCTGTGTGATCCTGGGTAAATCACTTAACCCTGTTTACCTTAGTTTCTTTATCTGTGAAATGAGCCGAAGAAGGAAATGGCAGATCACTCCAGTATCTTTGCCAAGAAAACCCCAAATGGGGTCAAGAAGAATTAGACACAACTGAAAAATGACTGAATAACAACAAATATTTTAATAAGCCTGGAAATGTAGTCTGGAATGCTGGGCATCGTGGTGTATGCCTGTGATCCCAGCTATTGAGGAGGCTGAGGCTGATGGAACTCTAGAGCTCAGGAGTTTTGAGCTACAGGAGGCTATGCTGGCTAGGTGTCCACACTAAATTCAGTATTAATATTATGAGCCCCCAGTATAGAGGGGAGTACCGGATTACCTAAAGAGGGCTAAAATAACCCATTTCAGAAATGGAACAAATCAAAGTTCCCATGCCCATCAGTAGTAGAATTGGCCTGTGAGTAGCTCCTTTTTATCCAGCCTGGGTGAGAGAGAGATCCAGCCCAAATAAACAAATAAGCCAAAAAAACCAAATAAATTACATAATACATAATTTGAGGGGAATATATATGTATACCTATATATATGCATATATGTGTATGTGTATGCAAAAATCATCTGGAGCCAAAATGTGAATAAGGGCTTTAAAAGCCACACCAAGGAGTCTGTATTTTATCCCAAAGGCAAGAGAAACTCATTGAATTTTCTTGATCAGGGGAATAATGTGGCTTAATATGTGCTTCAAGAATAATAATAATAATAATAATAATAATGATTTTAAAATATGCCCCTAAACTATTAAACTGTGCAGACCTTTTGACTCAGTGATACTACTCAGGTCTATATCCCCAGTGAGATCAAAGAAAGAGGAAAAGGACCCACAGGTACAAAAATATTTATAGCAGTTCTTTTTATGATGAAAAAGAATTGGAAGCTAAAGGGGTACTCATCAGCTGGGAAACAGCCAAACAAAATTTTGAATATTAATGTAATAGAATACTATTATGCCATAAGAAATTACAAAAGGAGTGTTTTCAAGGAAGTCTGGGAAGACATGTATGAACTGATGCAGAGTGAAGTGAGTAGAAGTAGGAAAACAACTTATACAGTGATAACTTTGTAAAGACAAGCAAGTTTACAAGACTTAAGAACTTGGTCAATACAATGACAATCCATGATTCCAGAATAGTGATGATGAAGAATGTTACCAACTGCCTGATAGAAAGATGATAATCTTAACACACAGAATGAGATATATAATTTTGGATGTAATCAACATGAGAAATTTCTTCTGATGGAATTATTTTTACTTTCTTAATTCAGGGGAAGAGGGAAAGAATATAAAGCAAATAAACAAAAATAAATAACATAAAAATATAATAAATGTAATAAAAAAGGAACAGCAATTTGACAACTGTAAATGATAGAATAGAGGAGTAAGAGGCTGGAGGCAAAGAGAACAATTAGAAGGCTAATTAAATAGTATAACTGAGAGGTAATTGGGCCGTTAACTAGGGTAGTGTCTATGTAAGTGGATATAAGGAACTACATTCAAGAGCTATTGCAGAGATGAAATCAGTAAGATTTGTTAACTAATTAGCTTTAAGGGCTGAAGGAAAAAGAAGCATGGAGGATGACTTCAGGGTTTTGAATCTCAGTGACAGAAAGTATGGGAGTGAACTCAACAAAAATAGGAAGGTTGGGAAGAAGGGGCATGTTTATGGTGAAATATGAATTATATGGAGTTTGAGATGCCCATGGGAAACTAAAATGAGATGTCTAATAGGCAGTTGGTCATACGGTACTAGGGTTCGGTAGAAAAACTAGGAATACATACCATACATACATATATATACATATATATGTATGAACGTGTGTGCATATATATGTGTGTCTGTATATATATGGGTATATACGTGACTATGTGTGTTTCATCTACATATAGATGTTAATAGTTGAATCTATGGAAGCTGATGGATTAACTGAGAATAAATAGACAAAAAGAAAACAACTGCTGCTGGAAACCAAGAGGTAGGAAAACAGACACCAATTATAATCAACTAAAGGAAATTGAGGAAGCATGCCCAGACTAGAAGAAAGAGAATCAGGAGACATTCAGATTCTTATAATCTAGCCACTGCTCACAGATGCTCAGATTCCTTAAGAGTCTGGTTAATATGGCAGATTTTTAATAAACCTTGTCTTTGGCTGGGAAAAAAAAAAGAGAGAGAGACAGAGAGAATCAGGAGAGGCCAATATCACAAAAATCCAGGTAAAGAGATTATCTTGGAGAAGATGATGGTCAACAATACAAAATGCTACAGAAAGGTCAAGAAGGATGAGGACCAAGAAATGGCCTTTGGATTAGGCCATTAAATGATCATTGGTACACTTAGAAAGAGCAGCTTTAGTTGAGTAAAGAGGTAGTAAGCCACACTGCAAGAGATTGAGAAGTGAGTGGGAGGTAAGAAAATGGCGGCAATGAATGTAAAACAGCTTTCTCTAGAAGCTTGGCTATGAGAGAGAGGAGAGGATAATAGGTTGAAGGGAAGGTAGGATAAAGTGAAAGTTTTCTAAGGATAGTGAAGATAATTGAAAGGAGCCAATTAGAAGGGTTGCAAAATTGGAGAGGGAGAAGGAATCATCAAAAGGACAATGCCCAGAGAAGAAAGGAGGTTATGACATCAAATAGACAACTAATGGAGTTGGTGTTGCTAAGGAGGAACATTTCTTCCTCCAAGACTGTTCAAAAAGAGTAGAAATGGGGGAGGGGATGATGTTGAGATGATCTGAAGTATAGAATTGGGGAGAAGAGGGAGCTTATGATGTATCCCCTTAATTTTTCATTAAAGAAGATTCTCTACTGGAAGTAGGCAAGGCTAAGTGGGAGAGCAGAGTGTAAGTGGTTTGGGGAAGTTAGACACCAGTGAAAATGGCTAAACAGCCACAAAATGTGCCAGGTACTATGCTAAGTACTGAAAAAACAAGAAAACATAACAGTTCCTGTTCTCAGGGACTTAATATGGAAAGACAAAGCACAAAGGAGAACTAAAAAGGTGGAAGTGATAGGAGGTATCTGCGTGGAGGCAAGGCTGCTGATGTGTCTTTATTCTCAGTTATTCCATCAGCTTCCATAGATTCAACTATTAACATCTGTATGTAGATGAAACATGCATATAGTCACATATATATATCCATATGTATATACATACATATATGTATACACATACAGGTATGCATGTATGTATGTATGTATGTATTCCTAGTTTCTCTACCAAACCCTAGTACCATATGACCAATTGCCTATTAGACATCTCATTTTAGTTTAAGCAATCTGGAGAGTGAGTTGAGCTGGGAGTAATGTGAGCATGACTTGAGGCCTTCATGGAATGGCAGCACCAGCTAGGGATCAACCAATCAGGAGAGCATGTCCCAGGGCAAATGAACAAAATGAGGGGAAAAGGAGCATTGATGTAAAATAAGTAGACAGAGTGATGATAATAGATGACAGAAAGAGGGAAGAACTATTCAACTACTAATTTGCTTTTGTTTTCTCTACCAAGGAGAATGATCCTCAGACTTGTTAGAACAAACATTTCTAACAGGGAATTGAAACCCAAAATAAATAATGAGATGGTAAGAGAGCACCTAGATGTCCTCAATGAATTCAAGTCATTAGACCAGACTGAACTGTATCCTGGGGTACTACAAGAACTTGTGTGTGTGATTGCTGAGCAGCTGCCAGTGATCTTTCATAAATCATGGAGAACAACAGAGTTGCTATAGAACAAGGGATTGGAAATAGGCTGCTGTCCCAATTTTCAAGGAGGAAAAAGAGCTAGATTCTCCAAACTAGAATATGGTCAGCTTGATTTCAATTTCTGGCAATAAAGTGATGGTTTGTGCACATTTCGAAAGTGAAACAATGATCACCAAGAACCTTCATGGGCTCTACAGGAAAAGCTCATTCTAAAGTAACCTTTCCTTTCTTAACAAGATCACTAAAATGAAGGATAATAAGTATGGCATCTTTGTGGCATTTTTATGGACAAGAGAAATAAATGTGGACTGGGTAAGAACATAATTAAGTGGATTCAAAATAATTTGACTTGAGGAAAATTAATATTATGTTGTATCATTTAATAACTAATATTACTCTCTAGTCTATCCTTTTCCCATATGTCAAAAGCCCATCTTTTAGTCTAGCTCAAGAGTAATGTGATCACTCCTAACCGCCAGTGAAGTTGCTTGCTAACCTGGGACTCTTGCCTCTATTTACAGATAAACAGAGAACCCCCTTAAGCTAGGCCTCCTCAAGGGACAGCTCTCCTGTCTATCTCCTCCTCAAAATTAGGGGTGATTCAGTCTTCAAGGGGAGGTTAAAGAAGGGTGGAGACTTAATTGGGATGGTTCTGATTTTCTGGCCAAGATTACTAGGGGCAGCTGAGGCTCATAAAACAAGGAGCATTCCTTAATTGTTAGAGAGGGATGTGATCATCCACACCTGAAGGTCAACCCACTTTCTCCAGCAGCAGACTAATCCTATTACCTGAGAATTAATCCAGTCTGTCAAAGAAGTAATAGGGGGGGAGCTGAGGTAACTCTCAACCTACCTCCTCATTAAAATGTCTACCAACGGGGATTGGCTTACCTTTGCCAGGGGAGGTCCAAAAGATGTACACACCTAGGTTTAAAAGACCTTGCTGACCCTCACTCTGGGTCTTTGATCCTTGAGAGAAGCCATTGACTCAATTTATTGGTTACTGTGAGGCTAACTAATAAGTTGATCATGCCCAGGCTTTTTGGCTGAGATGGCCAGCAGGACACATTCTACTAAAAATCTACATATTACTGTTAGTAAATTGTTATCTTGCCCTGGAAAAAAACTGTGTCTCAGCCTGTTTTTCTTACAATTTTACTCACCAAAGACCCAATGAAAGAATAGTAATTTGAGTAAAAAATGTAAAGCTGAGAGGACTCCAGGGGAGTGCTGCAAGGTTATATATGTAGTTCTGTTCTGTTTAACATTTTTATGAATGAAAGGATGAAGGATGTGCTTTTCAATTTTACAGAAAACACATAGCTGAAAGTGATACCTAACATACTGTATGACAGAATCAGAATAGAAAAATTGGTCTGTAGGCTGGAACAATGAATGGAGTCTCACAGAACTATTAGCACTGGACTTGGGACTCTGATGTAGATTCCAGTCTTTGCTCTCCTAGTAATTAGCCACCTTGGGTAAGTCATTTCCCTCCCCTGGGCTTCAGTTTCCTTATCACAGTCCTAACCCTAGGCTCCCTCCTCCCTGAAGCTTTCCTTAATCTGTATCCTCCAATTGGAAGTGATATCTCCATCATCAGATCTCCAGGAGTAAGCTAGAGAATTGACTTGCAGTCAGGAAGATCTGGTTTTAATTTCCTCTGGCACTAGCTGAGCAAAGCCTCAGTTTCCTCATCTGTAAGGGATGAGGGAGTTGGACGCTATGACCTCAAAAGTCCCTTCCTCCTCTAAACTTATTATTTTATGATCCTCTAACATGTTTACATTCTAGGTTACATTGTTCTGATTTGTGTCCACCATGTGTTAACCTACCCACCTCCAGTCTACCATCACCACTGGACAGTAAGCTCCCTAAATCAAGGACCACATCACATCTAACCTGGATATATCCACTTTTGCCTAGCACAATGCTCTACACACAGCAAGTATTTGATAAATGTTTATTAAATCAGTGTTATCACCTTAATACACAATTTTATATAATGAGTGCATTAGAAATTAGACAGATAGGTGGTACCTTGGATAGAGCATCAAGCATTCCTGGAGTCAGGAAGACCTGGGTTCAAATTTGGCATCTGGCACCAACTGTGTGACCCTGGACAAGTTATTTAACCTGTTTGCCTCAGTTTCCTCATTTGTAAAATGGGGATAATAATAGCATTTACACCCTAGGGTTGTTATAAGGATAAAATGAGATGATATTTGTAAAGCATTTGACACAGTGTATGGCACATACCCAGTGCTATATGAGTGTTAGCTCTTATTATTAGAAAGGTACAAATTCGTCTGTTGGTGGAGCTATGAATTGGTCTAACCATTCTGGAAAGTACTTTTTGTAATTATGTTAAGAAAATTACAATAATTTCTGTACCCTTTAACCCAGATATTCCACCTCTAGGAGATCAATGACAAAAAAGGGGGGGGGCCTCATGTAAACCAAAATATTTATAGCAAACCACTCCAATATCTTTGCCCAGAAAACCCCAAATGAGGTCATGAAGAGTCCAACGTGACTGAAATGACTGAACAACAACAAGGACAATTTATAGTAGCACTTGTTGTAGTAAAGGACTGGAAACCAGGCAGACATCCATCATTTGGGGAGCGCCAAAACAAGTTGTGGTTTGTGAATGAAATGCAGTATGACTGTGCTATAAAAAATGATGAATCCAGTGAGTACAGAGAAGTATAAAAAGATACATGAAGTAATACAAAATGAAGTAAGCAGAACCAATAAAACAATTTGAACAAGGTAAAAAGAAGGAATAAAAATAAAATACTTGAAATTTATAATGACCTAGCTTGGCTCTAAAGAAGGGGTATAACAAGGCACCACTCTCTACTTCTGTGCAAAGGTAGGAAGTCACGGGTATGAAACACTGAAAAATAATGCCAGACTTTTTGAAATATTGGTTAGATTTATTGAACTTCCCCTTCCCTCTCTGCCATCTCTCTCTCTCTCTCTCTCTCTCTCTCTCTCTCTCTCTCTCTCTCTCTCTCTCTCCCCACCATTAACATGACTAAGGTGAAAATATTTTTAATATGATTGTACATGTATAGCCTATATCAGATTGCTTGCCATCTTGGGGAGGGGGGAGAGAAGGGAGGGAGGAAAAAATTTGGAACTCAAAATCTTATAAAAGTGGATGTTGAAAACTATCTTTACATGTATTTGGAAAAAATAAAATACTCTTAAGTGGGGGGAAAGATAAGAGATAGCTTTCTTGGAGGGAGAAAGGGATACATTGGAAAATGTAAGGAATATGTAAACAAAAATATCAATACAAGTTTATTCTTAAAAATAAAGAATAAAAATTGGAAAGTACTTAGTGAGATCTAATGTGTAAAGTCATTACCTACCAGGGAGATTAGGGAAGACTTCTGGAGAAGGTGGCATTGAGTTGAACTTTAGCGTATAGATAGAAATTTAATATGAAAAGAAAAAGAAAGAAAACATACCAGATGTGGGAAGTAAAGAAAGTAAAGGCAAGGAAGTAAACCATATATGTACAGGAGTCAATGGGTTAGTCCAATTTGACTGGAGAGTCAGTCAATATACATTTATTAAGGACCTACTATGTGCCCTACAGGAAGCTAGGTAGTGCAGTGGATAGAGCACTGGTCTTGGAATCAGGAAGACTCATCTTCATGAGTTCAAATTTGGCAACAAACATTTACTACATTTGTGACTCTGGACCAGTCACTTCACCCTGTTTGCCTCAGTTCCTCATCTGTAAAATGAACTAGACAAGGAAATGGCAAACCTCTCCAGTATCTCTGCCAAGAAAACTCCAAATAGGGTCACGAAGAGTTGGACATGACCAAACAACAACAAGACATTGTGCTGAGTCCTAGGGATACAAAAAAAAAAAAAAAAAGAGTGGGAGAGATTCTCTACTCTCAAGAATCTTCAAGGGGGAGACAACAGCAATTGTATACAAATAAGCTAAGTATAAGATAAATTGAAGATAATCAGTGGAGGGAAAGCACTTGAGTTAAGAGGGATTGGGAAAGGTTTCTTGCAGAGGGTGGAATTTTAGCTGGGATTTAAAGGAAGCCAGGAAAGCCAGGAGGCAGAGATAAAGAGGAAGAGCATTCCAGGCATGGGGGACAGCCAGTGAAAATGCCTGGAGTTAGGAGATAGTGTCTTGTTTAAAGCTGATGTCAGGAGTAAATGCTCTAAAATTCTTTGTTCCAAAGTTCTTTGAAACTCTAATATTCTTCTATTCCAGGATTCTGTAATTTTTGGAAGGTTACCCATTATCATTGTTTTAGTCCCCTTCCATCTTTTTGGGAGGGGGAAGGGGGAAACCCTGGAATACACTGGAGCATTGGTGACAACTTTTCCACTCATCTGCTTGTTCATAAGCTTCCTTTGTCTCTAGATCTCTTCTTCTGTTTGCTTAAGGTAGAGAATTTACTTTGCTGTTGATGACTTTCCTCTGGCCACCCGTCCAGCTTAGAATCAGGGGTTCCTGAGTACAGAGCCTCTGGAGTCAGCAGACTCTCCTTACACTGGAACAATTCATCCCTGAATCTGTCTCTTTATCCAGCTCTTCAGCAGAAGCCCCACACTAGCTCTCAGTGCTAAACTGTTCTCCTGAAATTGTTTTCTGAGAATGCATTTTTCCAGCCAGGCAACTACGCAAATAGCTATGAAGCTGCTTCCTAATTTCAAGGCAACCTAACCAATGTCCAAGGGGGATAGGTGGTTATCTTGGGAAGTTCACCCCTTAAATAATCTAAGTTGAGGGTAAGGAATGGAAAGGGGGAGGGGGAGAGAATTAATTAGGTGTAATAACTCTTCATATTGCAAGCCAATAGTCCTCCCTACCTGACAAGGGAAAGATGTTTTGAGATGCTGGGAAACTGGATAAACAATGGCTGAATGGGCCATTTGCTGATTATGTAAATGGTCCCCACCAAAGGGAAAAGGTTCCAGACAATATTTTCATGGGGTTAAAAAAAAAAAGTTTGTGCTATGCATCAAGTTGGAATCTGAGGTCACGAAACAATTAAAAAGGAGAGATCTTAAGTCCTGGGTACATGATTAAAATGAATATGGGGTCCATGGTCCTAAAAGGATAGCTGTTAATAAGAATCAGAAAATATGGAAAAGTGGAAAGTCATAACCCAAGAAACTGGATGGTTCCCTTAAGGATAGGAAGAGAACTAGCATTCAAATCCTAGGTTCAAATAAGTTCAAATCCTAGCTCTGCCACTAACACAGCTATATGACCCTGGGAAGCTACTTCTCTCAGCCTCAGTTTCCTTTTCTGTAAAATGAGGTGACTGATACTTATAATAGCTACCTCACAAGGTTGTGAGGAAAGTACTTTATAAACCTCTAGTTATTATTTGTATTTAATCAAGTCACAGGTAATTTTAAAGGATGCTGAGGAAGCCAAAATCAGTGAGACCCAACTGCATTATTTCTAATGAAATCTTCAGTGCAGAGGAAGGAGCAAAAGAGAAGTAAATACCAGTTGGCTACCATTTTCTTTCCAAAATCCTACTTCCTAAAGGTAAGAAAGCCTTTTGTGATGAAGTGGCCTGTTGTTCAGGCCCCAATGGCCCTTGAAAGGCAGTGGGGTTCAGTGAAAGGGTGCTACCTTGAATAGGTCACAACCTAGCGGAGCTTCATTTTCTTCAGGTACAAAATCGGGATAAATACACATCTTTCCTCGTAGAGGAAATTCAGCTTTCACATCAACTCACAGAGCTGTTTGGAGAATCCAATGAGATAATGGAGAGAAAGAGTTTTATAACTGTAAAAGAGTATAAAAGGTGAGTTAGGATTCCTTCCAGAATATCTATGACATGGTGTTTCTAGTCCACTTTTCATTTTCAGATAGCTGAGGTCCAGAAAAATTGTGATGCACCCAAGTTTATGTAGGTAGCAGCAGGGACAGGATGTTAATCTGGGTCCTCTACTTGCAAATCCAGAACCCCCTCTTCCCACAGCCCCATTCCATTCACTAGGGATTCCTGCTTCTTCATGGAGGGCTCTCACAACTCTAACGTTCTATGATTCTAGGATTATGATTTAACACACTTTTATGAAGCACCTAGAGTTATCAGAAGGCAGCTAGGGGGTGCCACGGATAGAGTGCTGGATAGAGTTCCTGAGTTCAAATCTGGCCTCGACACTTATTAGCTGTGTGACCCTGGGCAAGTCACTTAACCCCAATTGCCAAAAAGAAAAAAAAAAAGCAATGTCCTGATGGTAGTAGAGATGTCAAATTCCATGTAAGAGGGTCCTCAAAGATCTCCACAAACTAGAAAGGCCAGATGAATCTAACAAGATGAAATAGGACAGGAATAAACACTAAGTCTCTAGGCTTTAATCAACACTAATTAAATACCTACTGTTGTTGTTCGATCTTGCTTTTGAAGAGGACCAACATCATCATGGGTGATGTCTTGTTACATGAGGCAGAGCTGCAGAAAGTCGTCAGCCTCATTCTCTCTTCCTGAATCACTGAAGACCAGCGACAGGACAAAAGTCAGGATGACTGACGATGACCCAGGATGCAGTGGATGACCTTGGTGTCTTCGATGACTGCCCAAGCTCTAAGCACTCCACAGCGCCTGCTTCAGCAGCCTTCATGGCCATTGGAACAAATCGTTCTCATCCACCCGTTCCACTGGGTAAGTCTTCACATGCTTTGGGGTAGGCATCCCCCTAACTCACCAAAAGGTTTTAAGCCTGTCAGTGACCCTCAATGTGATTTAGCTGTCTGCCAAGAGGGTTTTATCTGGGGTGTGGCCGTGGCACGTGCTACAGCTTCTTGGAGCCACAGGTGAGAGTTAGGTGACAAGTGGGCACCAAAGGTTGGTGAGCGACCCTGAAAAGGACTTGGCAAGACCTTTTACCAGAGGTGCTATTCCTCTCAAAACACCCCATACAGATACACCTACTATTGCACAGAGGACTATGCTAGGTAGCAGAGGAGACAGAAAATTTAAATAAGGCACGTGTCTACTTTCATGGAATCTACCTGGTCAAGCAGGGGAATGGGACAGAAATATCAATATACAATAATACGTAAATGTATGATAAGAAAGATGACGTGAGAGAGAGGAAAGAATCTTTATTTACTGAGAGAATCTGGGAGACCCTACATTGAGTTTTTAAAATCAGTGGTAAACCTGAAGTAGAGAAAGAATTGGGGGATGGGATGGTTGTTCTCAAGTATCTGAAGGGCTGTCATATGGAGCAGGCAGCTAGGTGGCATAGTAGATAGAGAGCCAGACCTGGAGTCAGGAAGACCCGAGTTCAAATCCAGCCTCAACCACTTCCTAGCTGTGTGACCCTGGTCAAGTCACTTAACCCTGTTTGCCTCCGTTTCCTTATCTATAAAATAAGCTGGAGAAGCAAACTGCAAACCACTCCAGTATCTTTGCCAAGGAAGCCCCAAAAGGAGTCATGAAGAGTCGGCAATGACTGAACAGCAAAAGCACATAAAAGAGGGACTAGATTTGTTCTACTTGGCTCTACAGCACAGGTGTCAAATTCGAGGTTCACAGGCCCATAACACTCAAGAGTGCTACTGGAATCAGATTAAAACATAAGACAGGAATATTTAACCGAATAAATAAAAATGTAATACAACACAGATAATGTTAACATGTGGTTTTCTCAGTCACTATGCAACCAGCAAGGATCTTTATGTACTGTTTAATGGCCCCATTTCTGTTTGACATCACTGCTCCAGAGAACAAAACCTGGAACAATGGGAGGAAATTGCAAAGAAGCCAAAAATTTTTATTTTTCAAATTTTATTTATTATTAAATATAATTATTTTAAAATAAATTATTTATAATATAAAAATAAAATATTATTTAATATAACATAAATATTATTTATTTATAATATAAAATAAATTATTTTTTATTTGTAAAAGCTTCTTAATATTTAGAGCTTTCCAAAGGTAGAATGGACTAGAATCAGGAAGATCTGTGCTTTATCTAGTCTTACCTCTGTCCAATTCTAGGTGAGTCCCTTAACCTCTCAGCACACTTAGGCAGCTTTCTATGGCTATAAGCTACAAATGACTCACTGATCTATATCTTTGGAGGGAATTTCCATACAAGAAGTACTCCACACCAATGAAATAATAGGTCCGGACAAATACAAATAAAATATGACAGAAGCAGTGTGGTATAGTGAATAGAATGTTGGACTTTGAGTCAGGAAGACCTGAGATCATATCCTGACTCAGACACTTATTAGTATTGCTTTTACTTGTTGTGAATATTAAATATTACTTACTGCATATTATAAAATGTGATATTTGTAAAAAAAAAAACCATTTAGCACAATGACTGGCACACAGTAGGTGCTGTGTAAATGCTTATTCCTTTCCCCCTTCACCTGTGGGCAAGTCACTTAACTTCTCTTCACTTCAGTTTCCTATTCTATAAAATGGGGATAATAATAGTACCTATTTCACAGGGTTGTTGTGAAGACAGCTATCATAACTTTTCCTGCCCATCATTCCTTCAGCAGGCTAAACATTCCCTATTTTGCGCTTGTGCAAATGAAATAATATATTTAAAATGTCTTGCAAACCTTAAAGCGCTATGAAAATGTTAGCTATTATTTCTTATTAAATACAGTATCAAGAATAAAGGAAAGGATGGCTCTGATATCATCTGCCATGGTCAGACACCATCTGCAGTCTTAAGTTCAGGGTTGAAAGTCACATTTCAGGAAATGTATTGACAAGTTGGAGGAAATTCAGAGGACAGTGACGAGGATGGGGGAGGGTACTCAAAACCATGCCACATGAAGATTGGTTGAAGGAACCAGGAATGTTTTACCCAGAAAAGAGAAAATTTGGGGAGATATGATAGCTTTCCACAAGCTGTCATACAACAGAAGGATTCAATTTGTTCTTCTTGGTCACTAGAAGACATAACACAAACCAATGGGGAAAGGTACCTGGAGACATATTTTGAGTGAATATAAACAAAATTTCCTAACAGGGCTGACTGACCAATAGTGGAATGAGCTGTCTGTGAAGGTAGTGAGACCTCCCTCGCTAGAGGTGTTCAAAAAGAGGTTTAAACCATAGTGAGGATTCCTGTCCAAATACCAACATTCTCTGAGGTCTTGTCCAGCTCAAAGACTCTACGGATTGACAAGAACCATTGAGAAGGTGGTGTCACACAGTATTCTATGTGTAAATCTATAGTAGTGTATTCCAGGTTACATACATGAATGTGGAGAGAATTTCCCCATCTGAGTTGTTCCATTTTGAATTCTCAACAGCAGAGAGAGGGAAATTTCATATTGTTAGCTCCTTATCTTAAAGAGAAACACCTGTTATGGAATGATGTCTGCAGTAAGGCAGATATCCTTGACTGTATCACAGGAAAACCAGAGCTGCTACCTTCTGTACACTGCTAGATAGATTCAGACAAAGATCTATCACCAGATGCAACAGGTCTGCTTTTCTTTTTTCAAATTGAATTTATTTTTTTTCAATTAATAAGCATGTGTTTTTTCTTCAATTTCCCCACCCCCATGAAAGGAAGGAAGGAAGGAGGGAAGGAGGAAAGGAAGGGAGGGAGAATGGGAAGGAGGGAGGCAAGAAAGGAAAAAGAAGGAAGAGAGGAAAGGAGGAAAGAAAGGAAAAGAAGGAAGAGAGGAAAAGAGGAAAGAAAAGAGGGAAGGAGGAAGACAGGCAGGGGAGAGAAGGAGAGAGACAGAGAAAGAGAAGTGTGGGGAGAGAGACAGAGACAGAGGGACAGAGAGAGAAGGAGGGATGGGGAGGAGAGGGGGAGAGAGAGAGAGAGAGAGAGAGAGAGAGAGAGAGAGAGAGAGAGAG
>NW_020954572.1:1125494-1136543 GCF_900497805.2 Vombatus ursinus | reverse complement strand
GAGAGAGAGAGAGAGAGAGAGAGAGAGAGAGAGAGAGAGAGAGAGAGAGAGTGCTCTAGTAACAAATTTGCATAATTTAGCAAAACAAATTCCTGCATTGGTCATGTCCAAAAACATATGCTTTCTTCTGCTCCCTGAGTCCATAACCTTTCTGTCAGGAAGTGGATAGTATGCTTCATCATCAGTCCCCTGGAACTTTGGTTGGTAATTATATTGATCATAGTTTTTATATCTTTGTTTTTGTGTAAGCTGTTCTTCTGTTTCTGTTCATTTAACTTTGCATCAGTTTATACAAGTCTTCCCAGGCTTCCCTGAAAGGATCCCTTTGGTCATTTTTTGGTCATTTCTTCATTTGTCATTTCTACACCATCACTTTCCATTAAAAAAAAAAGCTTTATTTTTCCTAAGCATGTCTGAAAGCTCCTTTTTAGTCCCACTCACTGAAGTCAACTTTGGTAGCAGAATATAGAAAACTGAGATCACTGACACAGGAACACAAACTGCTGAAGTTGGAATGGATGACATTGGATGTTAGATCTGGAAGAAACCTCAGAAGGTAAAATGTCAGAACTGGAAGGGACCTTAGAGGTCGTCAAAGCCAATGCTTTCATTTTATAGGGAAGGGAATAGAAGCAGAAGAAGTAACTCAAGATTAATGTGGCATAGAGAACATTGGATTTAGATTCTGAGAACCTGGGTTCAAAATGACTTCCTTGAAAACAGCCCAAATCACTCAGACTTTGAACCAAAGGCATTTTCTGCTTTGCTGCTATTTCTATAAGGACCCACAGGCCTGGCTTGGGAGGAGTGAGACAGAAAACTCATCCAGTTGTGAAAAGGATTCTCTCTTTCTCTGGATATGCAACAGTGCTAGCTACCATATAGGATTATTACTGCACCCTCACTCAAGCAGTCATCATTAGCCACGGAGAATATTTAAGTGGTTCAAATCTTGGCTGAATCCTGGTTCTGGCTCATTATTAGGTCCCAGTATATGATCTGAAAAGCATAACCTACTCGGCGCTGTAATTTCCCAGAATCATAGATCTTTAAAGGATATTGGAATACACAACGTTAGAACAGAGAACAGAGTTGGAAGGGACCTAGACTATAGAGTGTTAGAACACAATCAATTGACATGCATTTATTGTCAACTATATGCCAGACACCATTCCAGGCACTTGGACTCAAACATCTAGGTTTGAATCCTGCCTTATTTAATAATTGTGTGACCGTGGGCAAGTCTCTTAACCTCTCTGAATATCAGTTTTCTCATCTGTAAAACGAGAGGGTTGTACTCAATGACCTCTAAGTCCTTTCTAGCTCTGTATCTATGATTCTAGAACTGGTCAGGACAAAAATGAAATAGTGTCTCCCAAAAAAAGAGCTTACATTCAGGAGGAAGAGGGGTGTGTGTGTGTGTGTGTGTGTGTGTGTGTGTATGTAAACAGATATAATAAACACACATATAACTGTTAAGTAAGTAATACAAAATATAGGCAAAAGAAATACAAGGTAATTTCAGGAGGGACCAGCAGCTGGGGAGCTCAAGAAATTAAGCTGAGCTTTGAAGGAAGCGAGGCATTCTGAGAGGCAGAGCTGAGGAGGGAGGACATTCCAGACATGGGCAAAGTCACGGATGGAAGTGAGAGATGAAATACTCATTGTGAGGAACAGCAAACATATCAAGCTGGAGCTGCAAAATTGTGGCTTTTCATACTACAGATCATCAGGATGGAAACCTTGAAAGCAGAGCTGGGACTTGGGGGTAGGGGGAGATAGGCTGCTGCCCAGGGGGAAATTTGCAGAAGACCACAACATTGTGCTCCAAATATTACTTTTGACTAAATGCTCATTTTTGAAATGTCAGGGGAAAAGTAGCTGAGGGGTCTTAGAGATCATCTAATCCAGCTCTCTCTTTTGCGAAAGCAAAGAAGGAAATGAGATAAGAAATGATTCAACAGCGTATAACATAAACAGCGGTGGATTTGGAGTGAGAGGACCTTGCACTATTATTTACTGTGTGACCTTGGGAAAGTCATCTAAGCTAGCTAGGTCTTAGAAATGAAATAATCTCGGTCTGCAAGAAATTTATATTCCACCGGAGGCGGGGAACAGTATGAATATTAACAAATAAATGCAACAAAATTTGAAGAGGGAGAAAGCAGAAAAAAATGGTAGAATGAGAAAGGAAGGATCACCTAAGCTAAGCTTTGAAGGAATATAAAGATTCTAAAGGGAAGGGACAAGAAGGGGCATCTTTACAGACATGGAGGAGAGGCTGAGGTATTACAGGGGTGAGAGGAAGGAGATTTCTGTCAAATTTGGGAAACTCCAGTATAGCCGAGACATAGGATACACGAATGGGATAAATATGAAATTAGGGTGTTAAGGTAGTTTGGAGTCAGATTTCAAAGAACGTTAAATACCAGGATGAGAAATTTTTTGGTTTTGTTTTGTATTTTTTCCCCAGAAGCAATGGGTAGCCATTGAGCAGAGAAATGACACGGTCAGGTTTGTCCCTTAGGAAAACTATTTTGGCAGCTGTCTGGAGGCTGGATTGGAAAGAGGAGGGGCTGGAGACAGGGAGATTAATTGGGGAACTATTTTAAGTGCTCCAACAAAGGATGTAAAACTGTGGTAGAGATCATATGAGTGGAGAGAAAGGGACAGATATGAATGGTGTAGAAGCAGGATCAATTAGACTTGGCTACTAATTAGATGGGAGGGGGTGTGAGACAGATGGAAGATCAAGATAATGACGATAATAACAAACTAACATTTATATAGAGCTTACCATAAGCCAGACACTGTGCTAAGCAATTTACAATTATTATTTCATTTGATTCTCACGACAACCTTGGGAGATAATAGCTATTTTTGTCCCCATTTTACAGATGAGGAAACTGAGGCAAACAGGTTTAGTGACTTGCTCAGGGTCACACAGCTAGTAAGTGTCTGAGGCCTGGATTTGAACTCAGGCCTTCCTGACTGTAGGCTTAGAGTTCTATCCACAAAGCTGCTTAGATGATTCCAAGTGTGCAAACCAAGATGATTGGGAAGATGAGGTACCCTCAACAAAAACAGGAAAGTTTAATGGAGTGGTGGGTTTATAGGTAAAAATAAGGAATTCCACTTTGGACATATAGAGTTTGGAAGTCTCGAACACTGGACCAAATTCACTAGGATGAAGTCTAATAGGGATAAATGTAAAAGCCTCACACTTGAGTTAAAAAAAAAATCAGCTTCATGGGTACAAGGTGGTCATTGGATAGCTAGAAAGTAGTTCATCTGAAAAAAAAAGATGTGGATGTCAATATGAGCCAATAGCAGAACTCATTTTTAATTACCAAAATATGTTTCTACACTCATCCTCTTTAGAAGAAAAAAAGACTCAGAATTAGAGAGATCCCAATTCCGCTGTACTCTGGCAAGGTCAAACCACAATTGTAGTATTGCTTTCAGTTCTGAGCATCATATTTTAGGAAGGACATTGATAACATGGAGAATGTCTAAAGTGAAGCAGCTAGGATGGTGACGAGTCCTGACTGGGTATGATGTGAGGATTGGTTTGAAGAAATTGGGAATATTTAGCCTGGAGAATGGAAGACTGAGGGGTGATCTGTCTTCACGTGTTTGAAGGATTACCATATGGAAGAGATTAGATTTGTTGCTCCAGGCATTAGAGGACAGAACTGCAATTACTGACCATGGCTCATGGCTTGATGCAAAGAAAAACTTTCTAATGATTAGAGCTATCCAAAGGTGAAATCAGACTGGCAGGTGATGACCTTGTATGAAATCCTTCACCAGGGGTTTTCAAGTGATGTCTACCCATTGGCAATGTTTTAGAGGGATTTCTTGGTCAAAGTTGGCTGGTTGGTGTCTCTTCCACCTGCAAAATTATGATTCCATGAAATGCCAATGGGGCAGCTAGGTAGCGCAATGGATAGAGTGATGGGCCTGGAGTCAGAGTTCAAATCTGGCCTCAGATACTTATTAGCTATGTGATACTGGTCAAGTCACTTAAAGTCACTTAACCTCTGTTTGCCCCAGTTTGTTCAACTTGCAAAATGGGGATATTAATATCATTTACTTCTCAAAGTTGTCATGAGTATTAAATGAGAAAATATTTGGAAAGCCCTTAGCACAGTGCCTGGCACATAGTAGGTATTTAATAAATTCTTGTTTCCTTCCTTCCTATGAAGCATGAGCTTGTATTGTTTACAAAGGAGGAAACTGAGACCCAGAGTAGGAAAGTATAAAAAATATAAGGCACGCTTCCTATGCCCAGGGAATTTACAATATATCCAGGGAGATAAGACCTATGCAAAAGAAATAAGTTAAAACCAATACAATAGTATAATAATCAAATGTGAAATTATGGGGTACTAAATTGACAATTTCAGACTTACCTACATGGTTTTATTTGATGGTCCTAATAAATCTGTTAAATAGGCATAATAACCCTTGGGCAGTTAGGTGGCATAGTGGCTAGAGTGCCAGGCCTGGAGTCAGGAAGACTTATCTTCCTAAGTTCAAATCTGGCCTCAGACACTTACTAGCTGTGTGACCCTAGGCAAGTCATTTACCCCTGTTTGCCTCAGTTCCCTCATCTATAAAATTAACTAGAAAAAGAAATGGCAAACCACTCCAGTATCTTTACCAAAAAAATCCCAAAGGGGATCATGAGAGTCAGACACAACTTACCAACAACAACATAACTCTTCCTTTTATAAATGAGGAAACTGAAGCTCAGAGAGGAGAATTGACTTGCCCAAGGTGACACAGTATGGGCCAGGTATAAGATCTGAATCTCAGCCACCTGACTCCGGAGCTCATGTTCTTTCTCAGAATACCACAGCAGCCTATAGATTCAGAGACAGGGAAGAGCAAGGTGACCTGGAGAAGGAGAACATTCCCTGGAGGAGATAGTTCTTGAAGGTGGGTCAGGAAGTGTTTGTATCTGCCAAGAAGACACTTCAGGGAAAGGAGAGAGGATGGACCAAAAGACAGAGGTGCATATGAACATGGCATAATGTGGGAATAGCAAAGAGAATGGGCTGACTAGAGGACCGGGTTCATGTCAGAGAGAGGGATCATAGGATCTAGCCAGGGGTGGGAAACCTGCAGCCTTGGGACCACATGTGGCCCTCTAGGTCCTCAAGTGTGGCCCTTTGACTGAATCCAAACTCCACAGAACAAATCCCCTGTAAAACTTGGACTCAGTCAAAAGGCCGCACCCAAGGACCTACAGAGTCACCTGGGGCCTTGAGGCTGCAGGTTCCCTACCCCTAATCTAATCCGATCTGAATAGAACTTTGTGTTAGAGATGGGTTAGTCCAAACTCCTCATTTCACAAATTAGAAACTATGATCCAGAGAAGTTAAATTGTTTGTTCGAGGGCAGACAGGTAGTAAGTAGCAGAGATGAGATTCAAAACCAGCTCTCCTGACTCAAATCCAGTACACTTTGGAGAGCTGGAAAGGGAAATCATGACTAGATGATAAAGAGATTTTAATGCAAGATCACAGAATGTGGAATTAATGAGATAGGAAAAAGGAAGCCATTTCAGGTACTTGAGTAGGGAAATGCCATGATAAAGAAGTCGTTGTTCAGTCACGTCTGACTCCCCGTCACCCTATTTGGGATTTTCTTGGCAAAGATAGTGCAGCAGTTTGCCATTTCCTTCTCTAGCTCATTTTATAGATGAGGAAACTAAGGAAAACAGGGTTAAGTGATTTGCCCAAGGTCACACAGCTAGTAAGTGTCTGAGGCCACATTTGAACTCAGGCCTTTCTGACTTCCAGGCCTGGCGCTCCAACCACTGCACCATCTAGCTGCCCCATCTGTATACTGCTTCATGGTTACAAAACACTAACAGCAATTCCTCAAACTGAAATTCAAGGACTTTGAATATCTGGCTACAACCTACCTTTCTTATCTAATGTTATACATTCTTCCTTCTTACATTTTCAACTGTGGTCAAACTGAGCTACTCACTGTGCTCTAATCTTGCTTTGTCCTTTGTATTTGTGGTCTTCCATGTCTGAAATATATTCTCCCTGCATCTTTCCCTGTTGAAGTCTTTCCCTTCTTTAAATGCCCAAATTTGGTGCTCTCTCTTCTATGAAGCTGTCCTTAATTTTCCCAGCTACTCCTGAAAATTCTCTTCCTCTTCTCATAGATCTTATATCACATTGCCTAGAACCCTCCTTTGCCCCCATTGTAAGTTACTTCCTATCACACTAAATTGTGCAGTTATCTTATCTATTTTATTATATTTTAAATCCCTTGAGCCTAAGGACTGTTTTCTTTTTAATTTTTCTGACCTAGGGCAGTTCACCCCCACTAAGGCAGCTCTACCGACAAGGGCTTGCCATATTGGTGCAACACTTAGCGAAGAGCCTGACGTAGGCAGACTGCAGCTCAGAACTCCCAAACACAAGCAATCCACCAGCCTCAGCATCCCACAATGCCTGGCTTTGACTGTGTTGTTTTTCATCTTTGTATTCCCTCTCCCTCATCCAGTGTGTTGCACAAAGTTAACATTTAATGAAGTTTGTTGCATTAAATTGAATTTATATATATTATTTGATCCTCACAAAGACCTTGTAGAGTCGATTTTTTTTGTTGTTGTTCGGTCATTTCAGTCATGTCTGACTCTTTGTGACCCCATTTTGAGGTTTTCTTGGCAAAGATACTGGAACGGTTTACCATGTCCTTTGCTAGCTCATTTTACAGATAAGGAAACTGAGGCAAACAGGGTCACACAGCTTGTAAGTGTCTGAGACCAAATCTGAACTCAGGAAGATGAGTCTTCCTGACTCCAGGCCTGGTTCTATCCACTGTGCCATCTAGCTACCCCTAGCTGCCATGGAAATACCATAACCAAATAAATGTTCCTTAAATAGCACTTTTCAAAACAGAAATGCAGAAGAGAGGACATTAGATATAGAGTCAAGAGTTTAGGTTTAAGACCTGAATCTGCCACTTACCTAGCTAGCTGTATGATCCTAGGCAACTTAAGATTTCTAGGCCTTAGTTTGCTCATCTATAAAATGAGACAGTTGGAGTAGATAGTCTCTACGGTTCCTCCCAGCTCTGACATTATTCTGTATCTAGTATGTTATTGTCCCCATTTTACACACAAAGGAAACTGAGATTCAAAGTGAATGTAGCACAAGGCTACAAAGCTTTGAAACTCCAGTTCCAACATTTTATGAGTTTATAAACAGCAAACCTGTGATTCTAATGGTCTGCTTCTCTTTTCTTGTATATCAAATCATCCCTCCGTGATGAAAGTGTTGTCCTAAAAATATTAAGGTTGTATGTCGCTATTTTCAGAACAGAGTAGATCAGAAGAGTAAGACCCTTAAGGACAAGAAGAGCTTCATTTTCAATTTTGCATCCCCACTTCTAGTACAGTGTTTAGAATACGATAGGTATTTAATAAAGGTCGTTGGTTTGCTGAAAATACTAGGGATAATGACTAATAATATTTAAATATTCTATCAGATCAGAGATTCTTAACCTTTTTTTATCATGGACTCCTTTGGCAATCTGAAGAAGCCTATGGAACATTCTTCAATATTATTTTTAAATGAATAAAATTAAATACACAGGATTACAAAGGAAACTAATCCTTTAGGGTGTCCCCCAAGTACAATTTTAATCTATTAAAGCTAAAAACTGCACTAAGACTTTGAGGACACCCTGTACTAAAATACAATTATCAATTTAAAAAAGTTCATGGACCCCAGATTAAGAATCCCCTCATCATCATAGGATAAGAGGTTCAGAACTGGAAGGAAGCTTATAAGTGACCTAGTGCAACCCCCATCATGGTACAGATAAAGTAACTAAATTAAGTGACTTGACCAAGGTCACAGGTAGAAAGTTGCAGAAGCAGTATTTAAACACCATTCCTCCATCTCTAAATCCAGCAGACTTTCCATTGTACAATACCACATTGCAACTTTAATCTCTCAAAATCATTACTATTCCTGCAATGATTAACAGTAAAGATTCCCACCTGGCAAGACTCACCCTCTAGAGATTTGGCTGGCCTTTGTTTGAAGAGTCAACAGTGTTTTCATTTTTTCCCTCTAAGTTATTATAGCCCATTGACAGTCTTCAGCCTCATGCTCCCTTACTTGAAGGGGAAAGGACCAGAAAGTCTCACACCTATTGGCTTTCAATAAGTAATTGGCCTAAAGATGTTTCCTTTTGAATTTAATTTAAAGGAACTGATTGGAGGTTCATAGGATGTTGCCCCTGGAAGGAATTTTGGAACACATTGTTAAAGCACAGAATGTGGAAGCAATAAGAGACCTTAGGACATGGAATATTAGAACACAGAACACCGTACTTTAGAACTGGAAGGAACCTTAGAGATCATGTAGCCCATCACCTTACCCTCAAATTATTATTAGGAAATAAATTATGTTGAAATAGTGATACTTTTTTTTTAAGTTCGTGGAGGCCAGGTTAAGAACTTCCGATCGCGGTAAGGTCATAGATTTAGAGCTGGAAGGGACGTCAGAAGTCTATCTAATCCAACTCTCTCATTTTTCAGATGGAGAAACTGAGTCTCAAAGAAAGAAAGTGACTGCCAAACTCACACAGAGCTGTGTGAGGGACCCCTCTCTTTACTGAGGACCAGCCACCATTCCCTGAAAGAGAATTCCCATAAGATCAGTGAAAGGAGCCGTGTGAAACCGGTTGGGAGTCCCCTGCCTTCAGCGTTTCCACCTGCCTCACTTGCGCGTGGGGATGAGCCACCTACAGGAATTGCCGGCATTTCTGAAATTCACCGGGTCAGGATTTCTCCTCGCCTCTCCCAGAGGGCGGGCGCTTGGTGAGATGCCTGGGTTCCCGGGCTATTGAGTTATTGCCACCGGCTTCGGACAGCCGGGGAGAGGACCAGGAGGGGGACAAGAAGGAGGAGGCCACAGCCGCGGGGGAAGCCTCCCTCCCAGAGCTCCGGGTTAATAAAGGAAGCAGCTCAATTAGCATTTCACACGCTTTTCTTCCCCCTCACGGTCCAGGCTCCGCAGTGGGCATGCTCGCTCCCTCAAAGATCGCCCTGTTTTCGCTCCTCGCCAGCGTTGGCAGGGTGATAGTGACCAAGTGTGCAAACTTGTGCTATTGTCTCCGGGCCAGGGGGAGCCATGGCGACTCGCTAATATGACACAGGAAAATGTTTGCTGATGGTAATTCTATGGGCTTTGTCTAACTCTTTCTCCATCATGACGACTCGATTTAAGTCTCTAACTGTTTGACTACAAATGCAAGAGGGCTATCCAACTCCATCCCTTTGTCCGGCCAGTTTGAATGGGTAATTCAGCCTTTGTGCGCCTCAATTGAGGGGGCAAACATAAAAGACAAGATTCTTCAACGCTCAGGCCGGCTTTCCATGGATATCTATCTCCGCAACTCTTTAGAGCGCCGGGTCCTTCCTTACCTAGCACTTCTGACATCATTCCTCCTCTCCTGCCCTCCCCCACACATCATCTGAAAAAAATAAAATGAAGGAGAGCTTTTAATAATAATAAAAACAATAACGATAGTTCATATTCCTGGAGTGCGTCGAGGTCTCTATAGCACTTTCTTAACAATAACCAATATCCCCATTTCACAGATACGGCACCCGAAGACCCAAGAGGCCCGCAAGTGACTTGCCCAGGTTCAACACCAAATTCAATTCAACATTTATTAAATGTATCGAGGCTCTGAGAAAGATGAAAAAAAAATCAAACAAGACCCAGTTATTAACCCCATATTATAGAAGAAGAAACTGAGGCACAGATAAGCGAAATGATTTGCCCAAGGGTTACCTAGCCTCAGTCTGGCGATAAGGAAATTGGATAGCAGAAAGATGAGGTGACCGTCCAGGCTCACTTTAATAATAATGATAATAATAATAACAATAATAATAGCTAACTAGAGCTAGCATTTGTGTAGGGCTTCACTTTACCCATGTTATCTCACTTAATCCCCACAATAACCCAGTGAAGTTTGTGTTATTATCATCCCCATATTATTACCCTTAATCTACAAATAAGGAAACAGATACACAGCGAGATGAAGTGACTTGCCCAGGATCGCACAGCTACCAAGTGTCAGCGCAGAGGCTGGAGACCAGAGCCTCTGCCTCTCTTAAAAGTGGACAGCCTCATCAGCTTACCCCCTCCCTAACTGTCCTGCCTCATTGGAGCATGGCCGCCCACGTCTCCAGGCCTCTCTGGGCTGTCTTCAATACGGAGTCTCAAGTTTCTCCTCTCCACTCACTCAACATCAGCAGAGCCCGCGTCCTGGGCGCTTGAGAACCGCCCTCCCCGCTCTTAACCCTCCCTATGCCCCCCAACATAGAAAGGATGGAGGGAAGGAAAAGTGTTGGGGGGGAGGATGAGGAGGGGGAGAATAAGGGGGCAGAAATTTGCCGGGAAATGATGGTATTTTATTAGCTGTCTTTTTTGTGATGGTCCCCATGGTAACAATTTGTGATGGCAAAGAATGTGGGAACAGGGGGCCCGACGCCTGATTGGGAGTCTTTGTATTTGCAGAGTGGCTCCTGATTGGCCGGAGAAGTCCCCCAGCTCGAAGGAGTTGATATTCATTCAGACAACTCAAGTGCCGCTAAACTGCTTCTAAACACTCCTAGCCGCTGGTTGCTCCTCCAAAGGTTGGTCGTGTATAACCTGCATAACAAGATTAGCCCGCCGCCGGGTCCCTACTCAGCCGCATACAGTAACAGTCAATATTTGGGAGGCAGCTTGGCCCACAGTGGGCCGGGTAAAGGAGAGGGAGGGAAAGAAGGAGGGAGGGAGGGAGGAAAGGAGAGAGGGGAGGGGGATGAGTGCCTGCATGCGTGTGTTTGGGATGGAGGGTATTTGGGCGGTTGTGAAGGCATGAAATTGCTGCAGATGTTTTACCGAGTTCACTGTTACCTATGTAACCAGATGAGCTAAGAACAGAACACTGCCCTCCTTAACGCAGAGGCAATATAGCACAGAGAACCTTTTCAGGATGGTAGACAGGAGGAGG